>NC_133229.1:3620066-3720066 GCF_040436345.1 Pagrus major
TTTCATTACATTCATAACATTCATGTGGAATGCAAACTTAAAAAAAGACGGCAGAAAAAATTATTAAGCAAAATTGATTTAATAAATTGGTCCATGGTAATCTAGTCTTGAACTCAAAATTGTACTGAAAGTTTTGCTATTAAATGGACATGAGGATCAAATTGGATAACTATGAACCTTCATCAACATACGGATCAAATATTAAAGCTTGGTTTAGAAGGCTTAGGATGCTTAATCATTTTAATCAATTTAAACAACCTCACCAGACTCCTCAATGTCGGTGGCAAGTGATTATTTGACGATGTCAGAAAGAAATATTTGGGTTCGTGCAAGCATTTGCGCACACACGAGCATGCATGCATGCATGCATTTTTATGCTTCAGTATCTACATACTGTACTGGCCGTGTTTTGCACATCTGAGCTGTTGCAACATTTACTACTGCCTCATACTGTTGATATGGTTTGTTACTTTGTTGGCAATTTATGTTTTTAAATATTTATCTTATTTACCATTTCATTTTTACCTTGTTCTCAATCTAATTGTAATTCAATCTTTTTGTACTTGTGCAATGACAAAGATACTCCATTTAAGTCAAAATTAATATTTATCGTGGTGCCCTAAGACAAATGGTTTAAGTCGAGCTGAAAAGGGAGGCAAACTAATATTTGCTTCCGTTTCCTGTAAAATGGTCAGGGAGGAAGGGACTTTTATTGTAGCCAATAGTGTTAGCACTGAATGTAAGTTACACCCCCCACCTAAATGTCAATGTAGTCATCTCTGTCTGACCGGATCATCTTGATATCGGATTCCCCGTGGAGCCCAATACAGTTAGCCACTGTACGCGGCTACATTAGCAACAGGTAAAACCATCTGTTCATCAGGAAATTAAATCACTCCACAGCTGGAAGACATTAGAGGGAAACCAGAAGACATTCCCTCCATAAAATATGATCCACTTTCACTCAAATCAGTGAATAAAGCTATGAATTTCTGTTTTTGTACAATAATCCGTGAAATACGCTCCAGCTGCATCTTTCTGACATGAAATTTAAGCTCTGTGCCACTCGCTCATCGCTTAAAGATGAAGATTGATTGATGGGTGGATGATGATATTCTTGGATTAAATTGGTTAGTACAAGCTTACGGAAGTGCATGTGACATTGAGTTTTACAAGAAGAAATCATGACGGATGTGGATATAAAAATACAAAGAAATTGATAATTTTTTTTTGCACATTTCATTAAATAGATGCACAATGTGACCACGGATGTGATAAGGGTTTAAAAGGCTTTTTTTAATTTTTATTTCAGCCTGACTGACCTTCAGTACGATAACAACTGGGGCCTTTGGTGTATGTCATATGCCGCACTCCCCCATTGTTTCCTGTCTGTCTGCTATCCAATAAAAATGCCAAGACAAAATCTTTGTGACAAAATTTATATTTAATTAAGCATTTTATTTTGACTTATAACACAAGTACACTTTTGGGGTTTGGAGAAACTGTATAAACTTTGTGAAACTCAACACAACAACACATTCATAACTATTTGAGTCTACCTGTTAATTCTGTTAACAAATGTTCTACATGATATTTCTTTCTTTGTGGAAAAAAAAACAGAATGTTGTATTTTTGTTTTAGTGATGTAGGTATATATTTGCATATAGAGCGGGAAAGTGAGATCCAATCACAAGAGGTCACTCAAGACACATGTCGAGACTCATTTAATGCCAGGTGTGAATTGACAGGCTTGAAGCTGTCCACTTGTGATGGGATGACTCAGAACGGATGATAATAGATGATAATGTGAGTATATCTATTTACACATATATTTTTAATGTAAATATTTTTCCTCTCCCAAAATGTGACACTACCAAAACAACAATCTATTTTCTATTAAAAGTATTTAATTGACCTATTAAAGAATCTGATTACATCTAAATATTTTTCAAGTGTAATTTATGACAGTCATTGCATTTTAAATCCAAACTTTTGCTGTAAGACATAAAGTTGATTATATTACAAAATTAAGGATTCATTAGTTTTAATATACATTGATTGATGCCTGTGTTCTGACCTAATGTACCAGTGAGGTATATTTGATTCACGCTGCATCTTAGAGATGGCTCTGCCGCAATGTAAATAAAATTAATTCATTCATTGATTTAGCCCAGATGTCTGTGTGGCGTGTAAGGGAAAATGCAGCACTTACTAATGCTTACTGCACACTTGTCAAGTTGCTGCTGTTTTCTGAAGTAGCTCGTGTCTATTGAGGATGTCTGTGCAATCATGTTTTGTCATCAACTATATTGCTCATGTTTTCAAGACTGAAGACGAGTCTCCACTCTCATACACGGAATGGCACAACCTCTCAGCTGGACACACGCACACATACACACACATTGAGAGGTTGGACTCAAATAGGCACATAACTTATCTTTCATCATGCTTGCATAGTTTTGAAGCAAAGGCTAAAATTCACACTCCGGTAATCATAACTTGTTAATCAAAGTAATTAATTGGAATCGTCATTGAATGAAGCCTAAAAAGTAGCTGGCTGGATTTAATTGAGTAGTTTGCTGTTTGGCCAACAGCCGGCACTTGTGGAAAGCACTGATTTTAAAGTTTACTTCCTTATTAGGGTGAAACAAAACTTACCGGTACATACTGTATAACATGCAACACAAATTCATGCTAATAAAATTCGTTAGAGGTTTGCAGCTCAACAGGCTGTCACAACCCTCACTGTCTGTCTAATGATGAGGAAGCTCTGCAAATAGTTTAAATTTATTCTTTTAAAAAGACATTAAGACTCAACCAAAACTCTGCAAAAATTTGGCACAAACCCACCTTTGATCTTAGCATGCCAGGATTCTTATCTGCTTCTGCTGAATGCGAGGGACTCTGGTCTGGCTCAGAATCTTTGCTTGAATTCATTTCCTAAGAAAGCACAGGAAAGACGCAAGTAAGAACACAAAGCAATGCTACAAAAATAGCTTTCTGCAAACTCACTCAATGAGGCATGAAACTCTGATGATGAGGTATGTGTGAAGGCCAACCCAACCACAAGAGATGTATATAGATTTAAAAGTAGTGGAGATTCGTATGAACGTACAGATGCAGCATCCTCCTGGTAGGAGAGGGGGGGGCTGCAGGTGGCGTCTCCCTCATTGTAGCAGGAAGCAAGGCTAGGCTGGGACTGGGAGAAGAAGGCACTGTCCTGAGATGGAGGGGAATCTGGGAGGTTGTCCTTGTCCTCTGGGTTTCTGTCAGTGGAGGACGGACATGGGGCTGATGTTCCCCCAGGAGATATGTGGGTTTTTGTGGAAAAGGAAGAAATGTCCCTCTTGTATTGAAACTGCTGCAGGGCAGCCAGGCCTGTAGTGGAGCTGGGCTTGCTTGATTGTTCATTTGAGGTGGTACTGCCTGACCAGTGAAACAGCCTTAGGCCCTGACTGGCTGATCCAGGAGATGTGGTGCTAGGTGATGGACATGGGCTGGGGGTGTCCACAGACAAAACATCAGGACTATCACTGTCAATGGTCTGAGTGCTGGGAGAGTTGATCTGAGTGGGACTCAAAGCTCTAGGCTCCACATGCCGAGGTAAATCCTCCCACGCAGACTCCTTAGTGCTCAGACTGGCTCCTGATCTACTGAAAAATCTGTGTGGGTATAAACACAACCACATTTATTTATTTAAAGGTTTAATAATCAGGGACAATGCACATTAATAAAAACATTTTAACAAATGTAAACATGCCAGAATTAGCCAAAAGGCTATTTTACATCTGCTGTCCCTGGACTGATGTTAAGAGTCACATCAGTGCAATTTCTTTTGCATCACAAAACATGCATCATTTAGGAAGATCAATTATATTTAGGTGTATTAAAAATTAGTAACAATTTCAGTCAGAGGGGATAATGCTCATTTTTAATTATTTCCTTTAATAGAATTTTTCTGTAGTAATGTAAAAGATTATCAGATATTTTGCAGCAAATCCAAATTTTGTGATATGCGTTTCAAAATGTTATGATGGTGTAAGCAAATTCATCGTTTATTAGGTCATAGAGCACACCCCCTTGCACCAATCAATATGGAGATTTTAGTTAGCAATCACAACCAGACTATGCAAACCAAAAATAGTGAAAGTCAGTGGTGTGGATAATTTTGGTATTTGTGGCGCCACCTATGGGTTGTGCTAGAAATGCTTTAGAAGACCAATTCCCAACCTCATGCATACCAAGTTTCATGGTGATCAGACCAATGGTCCATGAGTTATGGCCATTTTTTTCAAAGCCCCGCCTTTTTCAGGAATATTTTGATTGATAGCAGGCATGTTTTTTGACTGATCTTGCACATTTATAATAGAATTGTGTATCTCTGTCCCACAATGCTGTATACCAAATTTGGTGTTGATTGAGTCATATTTGAAAAGGTATTTTTTATTTTAGTGTTTTTCAGTTAATGCTAATCCTCCAATAGGATTTTGTGTAGAACACCTTCACCTGGATCGTGTGTCAAATTTCAAGTCAACTGGACTTACTGTGTTTCTTTGGCAAATGTTTCCGTACTCAAATTTTGTTTCGTTAATTGTAGTGCTACCATGTGGCAGATTTGGATCACAATATGTCGAGGAGCATTAGCACACCATTTCCAGTTATTGCACATGTCGTGTTTCTAGGTCATTCCAGCTCACGGCAATGTGAGTCATTTTGAGCACAAACAATAGCGTAAAAAGTAGTTAAAAGCTAAAACTGGATAATTTACACTTCTATTATGTGTCATTTACACAATTCAGTTAAGTTCTACTTCATGCTTAAGACAATGCAAGATTCTGCTGTTATTGAGAATGGTGGATGACAATGTGATCAGTATGTGTAGAGTAAGGAGGATTTTAAAATGCAAGGGGCTGCACAGGTAGCACCATATTTAATTGATCAGCTGGAGGCACCAGACTTACAAGCTACCCAGCACAGCTACTGACAGGTCCTAGCTTTCTACATGGAGTTTGACTTTGATTTGATCAATAAATCAATAAAGATGATGACACGTCTCTGTTTGACTGTATTTGAGCAAAATGCTGTATTTAACTGAAGGAGGAGAAGCACTGTGGTGCATCTGTGTGCGTAATGTGATGTGCGGATCGCAGACTGCTGATCAGACAGGACAGGTCATAAGAATTTTAATTCTGATTAACTGGGGATGGAGTGTGGGTGGTGTGATGAGAATGAGGCGCAAATGGTGGACCTGCCAATTCTGGTGTTCTCTCGCCAACAACAATCGAACTGCCTGGTGCTGGGCTGTGAGCACAGGTCCCACTAGAGGATGTCGAGCCCTCATGCCACCCTCATGGAGTCCGTTTCTGACAGTTTGGTCAGAAACATGCACAACAGTAGCCTGCTGGAGGTCATTTTGTAGGGCTCTGGCAGTGCTCCTCCTGTTCCTCCTCACACAAAAGGAGCAGATACCGATCATCTAGTATCTCCTCCACGCTCTTGTGACTGTTCTGGGAGACACAGGAAACATTCTTGCGACCGCACGTACGGATGTGCCATCCTGGAGGTGTTGGGGACTACCTGTGCAACATGATTGGGCAGCAGGTACCGCCTCATGCTACCAGTAGTGACAAGGACACTAGCAGAACACAAAACTAGAGAAGAATCAGTCAGGACGGATAAGGAGAGAGCAGTTGTCTGTGGTCACCACATGCAAAACAATTCCCTTTTTGGAGGGTGTCTTGCTTTTGCCTCTCCATTGCACCTGTTACTTTCATTTGGACCAAAGCAGGTGAAATTGATTCACAATCACTTGTGCTTCCCAAATGATATCCCTGACTTTTAACTGACTTGGTGTTATACTATAATTATTCTTTGGACTCTCAGTATCTGTGCTGGGTAGCTTGTATCCAGGTTGCCTCCAACTGATCAATGAGAAATGATACTACCTGCAGAGGGAGGAGGACTGATTCTTTGTGTACAATAAGGAGGATTTTAAAATGCATGAGGCTGTACAGAGTACTTATCAGTGTAGTCCACCATGCTCAATAACAGAAGAATCTCGCCGTGACTCAACCCAAGCAGGAAGTAGAAAAATTATTTAAATGATGTAAATGAGATAAAAACAGTATAAATTATCACGTTTTAACGTGATATTTTTATAGTCATTACAAATATAAAAATTTAAATGCCTATTTTTATTGTACAATGAATAAATTAATTTGTAAACAAATTTTTTAATTCCTATATTTATTGTACAATTAGTTAAATGCTTTATTACTATTTCCGTGACACTTGTGGTCCTCCATACGTTATAACGTGATAGTGTTTTTTCCCCTTGTGTGGCAGCAATACGCTCGCATATAAACACATTATAATGAGAAAAAGTTAGACTTTTTTAATTCATTAACGTGATCCCGCATGACATTTTGACTGGTGTCTTCATATGTTTCTCAATTAAAACATTGTTTGTAAATACAATTTTAGTAATAATTTTATAACATCCTCATAGCAAAAACTAGTTTGATTGCAGTTTAAACCCGTCTGATTTTTGGTCCACTTGAAAATCTTATTCGTCACTGGGCCAGTGGTCAATTTTCAAACATGTCAGTTTCAGGTGTACAATCCCCAAAGTGTAATTTACCTATTTTATGTGCACTTGTTTCATTCAGCCCAGTAAGAAATCACTTTTACACAGAAATTATATTGTTTATACAAGGGTTTTTTAAACATGGGTATACCCTCTAATAATCAGCTGTCCTTTCACATTGCCAGTGGACAAGATTGCCTGTCTGTATTTTTTATCTTGTATGTCTCTTTTGTCAACACATGCACTGGAATTATAACAGGGAACAGTAGAAAGCATCTCAATACATCCAGAAAACGGTGAAGTTGTTTTAAAAAGTCTTAATCAATAACATTCTGAATTAGACACAATTGGATTTAGTACAATTAGTTTTTTCCAGAGCTGATAACAGAAGTTGCTGAGAGACATCTTGCTTCTTTGTCATCTCTGATGAGACTGCACACTGAATGATGTTCAAGTGCTTCTCGACAGACGGATGGAAAGATATTAACAGCAACCGGCCTTAACTTTGACATGCATCATTGCATCGTGCCTGAGAAGATGCGCGCGCACACACACACACACACACACACACACACACACTCTCCCTCCCTCTCACACCATCTCAGTCTCACATGCTCTCTCGCTCTCACATGTATGCTCACAAATTAAAAGCCCCCTATCATTTCAGTGAAAAAAAAAGAAGGCTTTTGTCATATAACATTTACAAGATTGTGTTGTTGAAAATTCCATTCCATTACTTAATTGGCTAAGATATTAACATATACAAACTCCCACAGTGACTGAAATAGGACAATAACAGTTTTCCATGACAAGAAAATATTGAAAATAATGTGATTATAGATTTTTTTTAAAAGAGACACAAACGTGCATTAAACTTAGTTGGCATGCACACTATGTGACAGGCACCAGGAATTTCTTTTACTTCAAGCCTGTATTTGGGGCTGTTTTTTATTTGTCTGCAGCAACAACGCCATTGGCCATTATCTAGGGAGACTAGGGATGTAACGGTTACCGGTGTCACGGTAAACCACGGTAAAATTCCCGACGGTGAAGGTTACCGTTTAAGTTTTAATTACCATGGTAACCGACGCGGTCGATAACCACGGTGTGGAAAACTCGCGAGATACTTTATCCAAGTCTCCCTACGCAGGCGCAGCGTGCAACGTGCGCTTGTTATGTAGTGAAGAAGACATGGCGGAGGGAGGACGTGATAGTAGCGGCCCTCAAGGCATTTTTCCGCCTTCAAAGAGAACCAAATCTGAAGTCTGGGCGTATTTTGGTTATTATAAGAATGCTCAGGGACAGCTGGTCGAGGATGGCAGCCCTATCTGCAGGAGCTGCAAGAAGAAAGTTGTTGCAAGGGCCGGCAACACATCCAATTTACTTACTCATTTGCGTGACCATCACCCTCAACTGTTCAGCGAATGCAAGGTAAATTAACCTTAAGCTCGGGTGCATGATGTGTGTATGTCGAGTTTTCTCTGTCTAATTTGCTGTTGTCACTAATGTAAACTGACCAGATAGTGGTATAACTGAACGAAGTTGATCCGTGATTTGGCACGTTATCTGAACCGCTTATTAATTGTAGATTTCACTTTTTAAAGTCGACCTAATAATTCCCCTGATATTGATGCAGAGCTGCAGGGAAGAGGATTTGAGACGAACACGTACTGGGTGGACTGAGTTAGTGAATGCAAACTGACTGAGATGACTGACTTTCATCTGAGCTCCGTTCACCAGAGCAGCATCTACCTGTGGCTCAGCAGCCATTTGACCAATCAGATTGACCGAGTCCATTGACAACAGACGAGCAAGCAGACAGAGAAAGACTTCCAATATATAAGTAATATCAGAAATATATAATACTTGTGGATTATTTGTAGAATAGACTATATATAAAGAATAATCTAAAATGGTGAATATAACAAGTGTCTAGATAGAGATAAGAGCCAAAATAGAGCGTTCATAATTAATTTAACAATAATCCTTTTTGTTTTGATCTAAAAGATTATCTAACCTGTTTCTCACAAAAGTGATATGATCTAGATTGTGAGTTTTGTGATCTGTTGGTTGCACCCTTAGTATTAAGTAACAATGACAGTAATAATTAATAATGACATTTTCTATTCATTTTTTTCACAGAGAGGGTCTGCTGGCCAATCAAGTGCTACTGCCAGAATATCTCATTCTACCTCTGTAACGCAGACATTACAGGACGCGTTTCAAAAACAGGCTGCTTATACCCTATGCCTTTTAATATATAATAAATCTATTTAAATATACATCTTGGTGAAATTATTTCAATTTATCAGTGTATCTTCAACATTTTGAAGACATTTTAAAAATACCGCGGTATACCGATAACCGTGATAATTTTGGTCATCATTACCGTGGTGTGAAATTTTCATACCGTTACATCCCTATCTGAGACCCAACTTTTATTTGACTACAGGGTTTTATTTGAGGAAATGGGCTATTCATATTTTATATGGACCGTTTACCTTGAAAGACAACAAAGAGGGCACGTGGATCAAACATCGGGATGGAAGAGGACAGAAGACCACAGATAGCAACAGATGAGGAAAAAGGTTCCAAACACATGACATAACATTTAGATGTTATCTTGATGTTACATTGAGACGTCATTTTCTTAGATTGATTAGTCAATAATAGGCCTAATAGAGCAATGATCACTAGATGAGATTGAATATCTGTGATGTCACCTGCTGCATGTGGCCTGGCCATCCTCCTCAGCCTCCTGGTTCCTCCTCTGTAGCAAAGTAGAGAGGCAGCTGCGTGGCCAGGGCTGCCTGGTCAATGTTGGCTTGTCTGACTGCTGAGCTGGCCTGGATCGCTTCTGACTAGAGGCAGAGTACTGCTGCAGCACGTCCTGGTCTGATATACTGGAATCTATGGAAGACGAAAGACAGGTTTCATAATAGGTTGCTTTTAGTTTAGTTTTTTTGTTCCATTATTTCCATTCTTCAGATCCTGCCAAGTAGGCTTTTTTGTTGCCATAGTGATTCAGTGTCCTCAAAAAGGACCAATGATACCCCTTTCAGATTGCACAAAAAAAAAAATCCACTTAACCCTGTGGCAACTGGATTTTGTCTTTAATGTGAATTGGTACAATCAGCAAATGACTCTGCAGTAGTCACGGGTGTTTATTGGCTCCAGCTACAATTGGCTGTGAAGGAAACACAACACATGGGGGGACTCCCCTTGTCAGACACGATGATATGAAGTGTTGAAATTAAGGATGCTGGCTTCTTAATATTTTTCCATCCATCTCTGTTCAACATTGTTCCGTCCATGCTGAGTTTGAAGGAGACACTAAAACAAAAGATATTTGAAAAGTAACCACTATTACTGAGCCTTACCGCTGCCTCAGTAGTGCATATGTGCAATTCTCATTAGATGAGAAAGAAACAACATGTCTCACTCCTTAGGTACAGTTTTTTGGGGGCTGATGATGGAAGTAGCTTAATTCAAAATGATAATTTATATCAATTAAGACTTTTACATCTTCTGGATGTAGTCTGATGAGGTATATGATCTGCTGCTTTCTACTGTTCCCCGTTTTCGGGAACATTTGTGATGACAAATGTGATGCATAAGAAATTACAAATGAACAAAAAAAAAAAGAAAGAAACGTGTCTCGTGGCAATGGGAAAGGAGTCAATAATGTATTTCTAGTGGGTTTACTTGTGTTTAAAAAAAGTTTAAAAATTTTTTTTTTATTACAGTACCTGAGGATAATTCCATTTCTGTACAAAAGAGGACATAATAAATAAAAACTACTCAGCTGGGTCAGCTCATAATGAACTAAATTTGATACATGCCTGTACCAGTACAAAGTAGAATTGCAGTTCAGTTTTTATCAAGTCTTGCTCATTTTTACATGTTCTCTGACAATGCCTCAAGCTGATAAACTTAAGGAAAGTCTAAAAAGAAAGAAGAAATAATGTTTTAAGGGTTTCATGGCAAATAAACTATACATTGGCGTAAAAAGGTTATCTCTTTCACCTGACAATGCACAGACACATTAAAGGCAGTCTCTAAATCAGAAGAAAACTACCTAGACTTACAGAGAATGGAAAAGAATTTGCTCCCATTTATTACTGTAATTGTTCACGTTTCTTACTTAATAAAATCAGTTTTTATTGGCCAGCACCTCCCTTTCCATTATGCAGGTCCCTTACTGCCCCACATCAAATAAAATGTAGGCCAATTTTATTCACTGAATGTTGATGAATAATCAATTTATAAATATGATCATTATTATGATTATTACTCATGCCATAAATCATATTTATTAAATTAGATTATTTAGTTTATCTTTAGAAAGCATTAAAAAGCATGTCATGAATGCCAAATAACAGATTTGATATAACTGTACAGTTGGAATATCATTATCATTAGTTTCCCAGGGAGGCGTTATTATCCCATTCATTATGTCATACCTGCCCTACTCCACCTCTGATTGTTGTGTTCTCTATGCTTGACTCAAACTGTTATTTCACACAGTAGCTATTGTAATGTCAGTTTTTCAGCAGTTATAAGCTGTAGTCTAGTTTTGTACAGTCTGCAAACAAACAGCCAGCGGTGGAGCTAATGTAATGGACTGTGAGCCCTAGTTTCCCCGGGGAACACACCACCACATCTGGCTGTCACAGCTGCAGTGTCTCTGGGCTCATTAGAGTGGAAAGGTTGGGTGGTGGAATGGCAGCCCGGCTGTCCACTCCACCCAATGAGCCCAGAGACACTGACATCATGGAGCGACCCCAGAGGATGAGTGACCCCCACAGGAGCAGCAGAAGACCAAGAGAGAGGCCGAAGTGGTCCGTGTATTTACCTGCAACACTATAGCTTGTAAACAACCGAAAACCAGAGCTACTGTGTGTGAATCTAAACACTAAACGTTAAGTGAAGCTGCACTGCAGAAAGCTGACAGCTTACCATCTCGTGGTCTCTTCACCTGCAGTTCTCGGCAAGGCAGCCTCAGACTGTCCAGGCTGATGACTCTCTCCTTCCCCCTGGTGGAAAGAGGCCTGTCTAGGAATACAGCATACTGGGGCAGGGCAGCATATGCTGGCTTGAAGTCTCTACTCCAGATACTGGGCCCATTGGAAGCTGGTGAGTCATTCCAGCTATGACTGCGGGGTTGAGAAGGCTGAAAAGACAAAGCTTTTCTAAATTAACTGTGATACTTCATTCTGATAATCAGGAATCCATTCAATGATTGCAATCTAATACCTGAAGAATAGGTTTGTCTGGGCAAAAGTCATCTATCTTCTTCATGGTGTTGATGTCAAGGTTTCCCATGGCCATCTGCAAGCCTTTGTCATCTCCAAGATTACTGGATTCAACATCATGAAGGATTAATGGTCCCAAATTGAAAGGGAGATTTCTGTGTCCTTTTTGATTATACAGTAGGTCTAGGTGATATGTGAATACCGTTAAAATATGAAAATGCTCAATCCATAGAGAAATGCACAGCTTGTTTTCAGAAACCCTATTCAAATGAGCAGTCGAGATTTCTGTATGGTTGTGATGTAATACCTATACATTCATCGCCCCCCCCCCTGCTGGTGAAAACACTGGCAGAGAGGAGTCAAAAATACAGTGAACAGTGCCTGCTATGGTCTGTGAGAGTAGACCGTTTTTTCGGGTAGAGGACCTTAAAGAGATGGGCACTAAAACAGGACATTTAAACAGTAGGTTTGTACATTGCAGCAGCAATGGACAGTGTGAGAAAATGAGTCTTATATCTGGCATTAAATACTATGCAAGTGATGGAGAAGATCATACAATTCCCCATACTTAACCCAACACAGGCAAGGATAACAATAATTATTTCCATTATTTACAAAAGGTGATGTCAGATGTGATTCACAATAGGAGGATACAGCCCAGCATAGCTGAGGGTGGCTGGGTCAATGTCCTCTGGGTATTGGTTGAGGGGTACAGTCTTCCTCCTGACAGGATCAAACACCAGCTGGTATAGAAAGGTGTTATTGGCTTTGATGAATCCCTCGATGTACTCTTCTTGGACAACTAGATTCATCTTTAGGTACTGGCCCATCTTTCTGATCACCTGACAGGGTAACAAGAGCTTTCAATAAAAAGTCTGTCACTGGGTCACTACTACAAGGTTTTACAAACAACCATTTTTATGCTTGTGATGGAATTAGTGTTATCAAGTGCCAACTGATCTACTGACCCACTTTCTGTATACATTTGTGAACATTTTATCAAAACATATCAACTGTGTGGAAAACTTTTACCATAATTCATAATTGTGTTTTATGTTAAATGCTAACCCACAGTATACACCAGAGGTGTGAAAAATTCTCGATTATAAGATGCATTGCGATGCGGATGTGGAAGATTCTGCATCTATGCAGAGACAGAGCATAATTGAGAGTTCTTCAGCTTATGCTGATTGTTGATTGTCCGGCCTCAGCAGTTACGTCGTGATGTTGCTCCCATGCTTTGAACTGTGGGTGGACATTAGGCTAATGTTACTTATGTAGGAGGTATTTCAGAGAGAGGCAGAGCTCATCTGCGAGTGATAAAAAAAATAAAAAAAACTTGCCGAGTTTTTTTTTAATCAAAGCACTATTTTGTAGACTACTATAGTCTGATATTGGAAGGACTTTCTGAATAAAAGGGGAATTTAAATGATGAAAAAGTAGCCGTGTGCAGGAATATAGATCATTGAGGAGGCCATACACTGAGATGCATCGTGAATTGTTTTGCATTCAAATCGTTGACAGCTAAATCGAATCGAATCATGAGGCCAGTAAAGATTCACACCTCTAACATACACTGCTCAAAAAAATTAAGGGAACACTTTAATCACATCAGATCTTGATGAATGAATTATTCAAGTTGAAAATCTTTACTGATGTACACTGTATAACTTGTTGAGAACAGACGTGACAAGTCACAGGCTGATCCAACTGTGTGAATTTTATCACAGCAACTCATAATGTGACTCAGTAGTGTGTATGGCCCCCATGTGCCTGTATGCACTCCCGACAACATCTGGGCATGCTCCTGACCATCGACAGATGGTGTCCTGGGGGATCTCCTTCCAGACCTGGATCAGGGCAGCAGTGGGCTCCTGGACAGTCTGTGGCGGTACATGGCGGCATCGGATGCACCAATACGTAACGTCCCATAGGTGCTCAATTGGATTTAGGTCACGGGAACGAGACCAGAAGCAGTTTGGTGAATTTTCCCACCAGAAAGTTCAAACAAAGTTTGCATTTTTGTTACAATTGATAGTTAGTTTTGGCTTCATGCTGCAATTATTTGAGCACAATAAAGAACTATACATGAAATACCTAGATTCTGTCCTCATCATCACATACAAAAGCTGCATCTCCATATAGCCTACTTGGTTTGTAGATGACTATGTTTCTGATGTTAACATGTTGTCAATTCAATTCATGTCTTATCCTCTCAGAAAATAATTGCTAAATGTCAGAGTTTGTTTTTTTTCCCCAACTCACTCTTCATTAGCTCAGCTGACCAAATGTCAAATAAGCTGAAGAGTAACCACCAATTTTAACATTAAAGCATGTTTACAGGTCTTGGGAAGTACTACTATTGCCACTACATAAACCATAATGGAATTTAGCCACCGAGTGCCATCACTGGACGCAACTGCAACTTCCTCTGCAGTAGTAGCAGTACTTCTATAAACACACTGTAAAGTGTATAATTGGTCGAGTTACCCTTTAAATATATGTGCTCTCTCCTCCCACTTCGACGATAGCCTGCCAGAGCTTCCTGTCATTGGTCCTAAAGTCCGAACCATCAGAGAAAATGTTTTTACACTAGAACAAACCAAACCATGGTTTGGACCAAACAAGGTAGGTGCGAAAGGGAACTAAGTTGCCATGTTGGTCTATCCTTCTTTAAAGTGAGGCATCTTTGGAATCCCAACATCACTTTCTCATCATCTGGTCTCACCTTTAGTATATCAGGGTCTTTTGCCAGCCGTAAGACCTTGCAGGCCTTGCCCAGGCCAATGCCATGCAGGGAGGGCAGATAATCACAGCCAGAAAGGATGCACATGTAGCGAAACCTCTCCTCTGATAAAACATTACCCAGGGAACGACAGCGGCCCAGGTTAGTTTGGTCTATCTCCAAGCCGTTTCCCTGCTTGTCCATTTTGAGGATCACCTGCAAAATTGTGAAATACAATTGATTATGAAGTTGGTGGCAATATCTGAGCAGTGGTTCATGTGGCTTTTTCTTAAATGCTATGGTTTTGCTCTAAATATGATGAACACTGAAGCATGCAATTATGTTGAACAAGTGCTGTTCAATATAGTCTATTGTTTCTCTCCATCAGGTTGGCCAACTTCCTTGTTGTTCTTAGCATAGTGCACAAAGTCCGCAACAGGGCCATCTCCAAGAATGCAAAATGTTATCTGGTTTGAATGATGACGACTTAAAACTTAATCCACCCCCCTGGGTCTAGTATGCGATACCTTTTTGCAGCCAAAAGCCAGCAGGTCAGAGTCTTCGGTGATGACAGCGTGGGCCAAACCAGATTTAGTGAGGTAAGCTAACTGAGCGTCAGCTTCATATGGAGCCACAATGCAATCCACCCCTCTTGTTCTTGCAGCCTGGTTTAAAAAAACAGGACAAAAAAATTCAACATAATTTCCCCAACATGCAATATTGCTGGATATAGCCACAGAGAATGAAGCAAACACGACAGCAACATATGCATTACTCTGGGTATAATTATGCAGCTAAAAGAAAAACGTAGAGATTCAATTGACAAAATGCATGTCAACTTGAGGTTTTCTAATCCAGTGTTTCCCCTATATGCATCTAACAGTGGCGCACCTCGCTGCTGAAATATGACCGCTGTCTGTTGGATTTTTATTTACTTTTTTTTTTTTTTTTTTTTTAACTGGAGGATAAGAGAGGAGAGAGCTGTGTTTTATCTGCAACGGTAGGCCTTATTTTGCGCTATGGATGCTTCGTATCTAGGTCAATTAGCACACCTGCGATTATAGTATTCTGTTTTATAACTAACGTTCTATTATTTTTCCGATGTCACACACTTGTCAGTAAAGCTTGGAAACAGAGTACTCTGTCTTATACCTTTGGAAAATAAAGTTGTATTTTTTCTCACTACTAATGCCTCATATCCAGACCAATTCACACATATGAATAAAGCATAATAAGCACATAAATGTGGAACTTAACGCTTACCTGATTATGTCAGCACGACAATTAACACAAAAGCTTTGGGTAGATGTGAACACTGCTGTGAAATAAACAATTTGGAAGATCTATGTTGATACAAAGACGGTAGGTATTCTACCTTCACCAATTGTTTTCTCCATTCTGGAGGCAGGCCTGACTGTGCACGAGGGGTGCCGTGACAAGAGACAGCTGTCGATTAAAAACAATTGACAGATTCCCTCAGAAATATTAATGATTATTCATAAAATATCGTCATAAATGTATGTTATTTAAACACACATTAATGACACCAATTCAAGTATAGTCAGTACTGTTTGATAATACAAAACTGTGGTGATTCAAGTCACTTGCAGAAAAAGGATAGTTAAGAATAAATCATTGGAAGAATATATGGTATGAAAGCTAGTTAGCCACACCCAGAGGATATAAATGGTCACCCTGTGGGTGATAGAGGTCACACATAAAATAATATTGTTTGTAAAATCACATAGGCATAAGTCCTCAGGGAGCCAGGGGGGCGCAGTAGGGTGTTCATTAGCAGGGTTACATCACTACTTTTGGAATCCAACTCAGGAATTCAAGCAGTTGTCCCCTCCAAAGTTGATATTAGATTTTTTCCCCTGTGCTGGCTTGAATTTTCAGATGAGTTAAAAAGACTGGCTCATTACACCTGATGTACTTTACGGCACACATACATTTGTGTGTGTGTGTGCATGCTTCACCTTAATAAGGTTATGAGCCATGGCTGGGGTGATATTAACACAGCGGGTAAAACAGTCTCTGGCCTCAGACACTTTGCCTTCACGTAGTAGCTGTCGGCCTTTCTGAAGGTTGGCTTCTCTGCGTCTGAGAAGTGCATGAAAGAAAAAGAATGAATAATGAAACACTCTTATGGCAGGTAAATTGGTATCTAATTGCAATTTTGAATCAAAAGGAGAATTTAAACTGAAGGCTATGTTTCTGGACCATGGTTTATAAAAGACAACTGTCTTTCAGGGATGCAACAGTACACAGAAGTCAGCGTTTGGTTCAAACCTCCGTACAGGGGTCATGGTTTGGTACAATTTTTGGTGAAACAGGAAAAGCGACAAAAAATAACTATTGTATATGGCTAGGTTTCTTTGAATGAATTTTCAACTGACAGTAGTGCAATTAGTTTGTTCCACCTAGTTAAGACATTAGAAATGTTCAAATGTAGTTTAAGATCAAAGAAATTGCCTCTAAAAGAGAACAAAAGCAAGCAAAAAAATAATTGCAGGTTATGAATTGGAAAGCAATGGCTATATATAGATAGATAGATAGATAGATAGATAGATAGATAGATAGATAGATATAGATATATAGACACACACACACACACACACACTTATTAAAGTTTGATGAATAACTTATATTCAGAGTTTAGAAAACAAAAGCCATTACGATAAAAGGCAAACTATCCTCAGCCCTTTCATAATTGGTCAAGTGAGATGATTTAAAACGAATCTTTATTTTGTTTGAGATATTCCAACTATTGAGATGTGAACATGATGTGACATGAATCGCAAAAGCAACTGATGGAAATCTTCTTTTTCTTGAGACAAAAACCTCCCAGTTAGATTGGAGTGGTCATTTGGCAACTTCTCGATTATAAGATGTATCGCAATGTGGACATGGACGATTCTGCATCAATGCAGAGACGGAGCAAAATCGGGAGGTTGCAGCTCTCATGCTTTAAACTGCGGGCAGGCATTAAGCTAACATTACTTATGTTAGGAGATATGTTGAAAGGAGGCAGATAGCAGCAGCAAGTGATGAAAAAAAATGCACCCAGTATTGTGAAAGCGGACATCTCTGAGAACATGATGGATTTTAATAGCTTGCTGGGAAGCACGAACTGGATGAGACACACACTGTATAACTTCTGTCTCAAAAGGGTGTGTGCAGCAGAACCATGTTTGTGCTGTTTGTCACATTCAGGAAGTGACCTTTCTTGGAGCTGAATAAAAATAATATTTTTGTAGATTACAACACACATGTAATGTACTGCAGATGGATTTATGTTTTGTCTTTGGAATGTTTATGTACTGAGGTGGGTCACACAGATAATGGTATTGAAATGATGCAGTTTTCATATTGTAGACTGCTGTAGTCTAATTATTGAAAGGTCTTTGTAATTATAAAGGGAATTTAACTGCCTGTATTAAATGAGAAAAAAGTAGCCATGTCCACTAAAATAGAAAATTGAGGGTGCCATACATCGAGATGCATCAAGAAGTGTTGTGCATTCCAATCATTGACAAGTGAATTGTAATCAAATAGGATTGGGAGGCCAGTGAAGACTCACACCTCTATCTGGTAGCAAGTGTAAGTATACTGGAAGGTGATGGATTGTTTTAACAGAACCTGGCGAGGAAGAAAGACAGCTCACACCTTTACTGTGTGTTCATGTGTTTCATGAAATGTGCAAACATTTATCAGGCTCTGTGATCAATCCTTTGGTTATTACTTTGACATGTGTATAGCGTTTCAGGTTGCGACAGTGACAGCTGATTGAGGTGCAGTTTGATGCCATTTGGATAGAAAATGTCTTAAGAACAAACTCCTTCAAATTTATAAAAGAAAATTCACAAATTACACAGCCTTCCAATGTAACCTTATGGAATCTTATCTTAATTAGATTTTTGTAATCCCTAAGTATTCTAGGACTTGTGAGATCATATCATAGGCTGTCCAGGATGTACTATGTGATCTTATGTGAGATATGCATCTATACACTCATACACAATCAAGGTAAATACTCACTCTCTGCGAATCTTTTCCACTGCTTGTTTTGAAGGCAGATTGCGTCCATCAAACACCAGAATTGGTTTGACTCTTAAGGTCAACAGCATGTCCACAAATTTCATGCAGTACCGTACATACCTAGGATCGGACAAATTAAAATGCCAATATTAGTTCTGGACATTTAACCCTCATTACAAAATTATAAGTAGGGGAACACATATGGAAATTGTATTTTGGCTAATACTGATACCTTAAAATAACAATGTGGTCAATAACTGATAACAATATTTTTAATTCTTTGTTTTTGTTCTTATTTATGCTGCCTTTCCTGTCAAGCAAACAAAGACATTCTCTTTATAATAGAACAACTGAACTGTTTAAGTCACTCGGCCCTTGTTACACAAGTTGCTGTGATGCCCTACTTGCTTTTCTGGTCCAATTTCCTCACAGTCCCCTGGTCCGAGGGGACTGTGCCCTTTTCATTCATACCCTCATGCTCTGTGGGTGATCTGCCCTCTCACTCTCTTTAACATGCATCTCATCTCCAGCAGCAGGCCTATCAATCTGTTGCATGTAAAGTGCTGCTGTGCACATTGTTTAACATCCACATCAAAGTAGCGGTCGTTACTGGGATCCAGTGAGGTGATGGTTCAGAAAATGGGATCAGACTCCATTAGAGCAAAGCATTTATTTACAGCTTCTAATAACATGACCTTTGTTGTTCTGCTTATTTTAACACCATGGTCTGTGTCAGCTTCCACTTAAATGACATCTCAAGACTCTCACCGAGGAGATCACGTCAGCAAAGGTCACTGGAATATCTTGCCAATTGAGAATCGATGATCTTTCTCCGAAGAATGCAATACTCCCACACGGCCGACATCTTCTTTTACTTTTGTTTGTTTGTTTGTTGCTCAACATCTGTGTTGCCAGAGTCATGGACTAAGTAATGCAAGTAAATGACTGTGGTCCGGGAAGGCAGGGTTGGACAGGGTGTGTACCCAGTGCAAAATGAATGAGATGCAACAGATTAAAATCAGACACTGACATGAGTGAATGCCACCTTATTTGCTGATAGGCAAATAAGTCAACCACCACCATATCAGCCGATACCAATGTTAGGCTCATAAATCTGTGCATCCCTATTACAAAGTACATATTAACATATTTCTGAACACATTTTCTTTATCATTCTGCAAGAATAATAAACATACTTACTGATCTGTTGGTTCTCCTTTAGCGAGCTTCTCAGCACATGAAAATGCTCCTTTATGCAGCCAACAATATGTGTCCACGGCCACGGTCTGGCCTTTGTATTTTTTCACATTGATGGGCTCTGCTGCATCTTTGATGAACTGCAGCAATCCAGAGATTCCCATTTTCAGCTGCCGAGTTGAACCACACTGATTCTGAAACTGAAAGAAACAGGAAATTAGTGACAAAAACAACTTGGGCAGGAAATGTATATCCACCACCCAGAAAGCTGATTGCTAAGAATATATAACCTTATACCCATTCCTCAGACTATCTAACTGCCTTATTTAAAAAAGATAAGAAAAAAGTTGCATCAAGAACTGCAAATCTTAACCGATTTAATATTTAATTAAGTTAAATGTGAATACATGCCACAAGTGGAAAAACGATGAAGATTTGAATACAGCTGCATCAAGAAACATCATGTCCACATATGCTATGATTGTGAGCATTTTACTGATGGGTTTATATTGTGACTGATGGAGTCTGAAAACAGCCGGATGATGGCAAGGTGCTTAACAACTGAGCCTTTGCTGTCTGGCTTATCAGTTGCGGGCCTCTCTGCCAGGTAGACAAAAGCGGTTTTATCTTATAGTTTTCTCTCTTTTTTTTGATATATTTTGATAAGTTTATGTCTTTTTTGTAACTGATACAGTGGAGAGATGGTCACAATAACGTCTAGGCCCCTGATGGCTTTCTCTTAACTGATTGTAGCTGTAGCTTTTCAAATTTTCATCACATTTTATCTTGAAGGGCTTGGATTATGTTGATGTTTTGCCTTCTGCTAAAGTTGAAAGGTGCACTATGTAGTTTTGGAGAAGAAATTCAAACTCAGAATTTTAACTATAACAGTATTAATGAGGTAAAAATACAAACTCAGAAATAATTATTTTTTTTCTCCATAAGTGAATAAACAAGCTGTTGTCAGAGGAAAATAAGGCCCCAGAACACTGTTTGAAGCTAGAAAGGTGGCAGGGTCCGGCACATATAAACAAAGTAAAACAGTATAAATTGTGTTGTTCTTTAAGGCCAGCTCATACTAGAAACTCTTCATTTGCGTAGCCTACGTGTATATATGTGTTTTTGCATGAACCAAAATGTCTCCTTTTAACAAGTCCTTTGAAGTCGAAGTTGTAACAGCTGCTATCTCTCTGCGCAATGAGTGCGTTTTGTATAACAAGCGGATTCAATGTTTAGATCACTGCTTGATCTTTTGTTTCTGTTTAATGTCAATGACTGTTTAGAAGTACGGTAAAAAATGTGAGAGTTGCTCCTAAATGGAGATTGAGTTTTGTCAGACTTTGCAGTGAATTACAGAAAGAAATCTAGGTTTAATTCAGGTTTAACGTTTGAAACGTTTGTTAGTTATGACTGTCGGTTATTCCTGCCAGCATAGAAGAGAAGGGGAAAGCTAGCTAACACAAAATACAATTTCATGTTGAGTTATTTAGCTAGGTCAGTTAACAAACCAGAATTTAACACGCAACCTAATATATGCTACAGTAATTCACGGAGAGTACGTTAAGAGTGTTAAACGTGTTACATTAACGTTTACTCTGAGTGCAATGCACAATATCCCGTTCTAATAAAAAACGCTAGCAGGCTAGTTGAGACAGAATTTGAAGGTATCTTTTAACATACGAGGAAAGTTAACGCTTACATAGAAACTGGACCAAGTCGAAAGTTTCTTCGCTCACAACGGTGGCTACAACCGATGTCCGTGTAGATGAAACACACTGACAGAGACAACACGCAAAAGACAAAGCGTGTTAAAGTCAATTAATGCCAAATTAAAACTTACTTTGTCCCTGTTGCCTTTATCCACACATGCAGGCAGTTCGGCGGGCCAGAAGCTGGAGGGAGTTTAGTTTAGTTTTAGCGGCAAAAGAAGTGATTCAGTATGAGCTGCTGCTATTTGTCAGATGGACGGAAGGGGCGGGGTTAACGAAATGACAGACAAGTCACGGCCCTTCCGTTAAACCACCACGGGACCGTGCGCTTGACTTACACTGAACAAAAATATAAACGCAACACTTTTGTTTTTGCTCCCATTTTTCATGAGCTGAACTCAAAGATCTAAAACTTTTTCTATATACACAAAAGAACCATTTCTGTCAAATATTGTTCACAAACCTGTCTAAATCTGTGTTAGTGAGCACTTCTCCTTTGCCGAGATAATCCATCCCACCTCACAGGTGTGCCTTAGGCTGGCCACAATAAAAGGCCACTCTGAAATGTGCAGTGTTGCTTTATTGGAGACGGCTTATGGTAGAGAAATGAACATTCAATTCACGGGCAACAGCTCTGGTGGACATTCCTGCAGTCAGCATGCCAATTGCACGCTCCCTCAAAACTTGGGACATCTGTGGCATTGTGCTGTGTGATAAAACTGAACATTTTAGAGTGGCCTTTTATTGTCTCTGGATACGACACGTATACGATACATATACGACAGCGTGTTCCAGTTCCTGCCAATATCCAGCAACTTCGCACAGCCATTGAAGAGGAGTGGACCAACATCCCACAGGCAACAATCAACAACCTGATCAACTCTATGCGAAGGAGATGTGAGGCAAATGGTGGTCACACCAGATACTGACTGGTTTTCTGACCTCCCCAGACCCCCCCAATAAAGCAAAACTGCACATTTCAGAGTGGCCTTTTATTGTGGCCAGCCTAAGGCACACCTGTGCAATATTCATGCTGTCTAATCAGCATCTTGATATGCCACACCTGTGAGGTGGGATGGATTATCTCTGCATTATCTAAGTGCTCACTAACACAGATTTAGACAGATTTGTGAACAATATTTGGGAGAAATGGATCTTTTGTGTATATAGAAAATGTTTTAGATCTTTGAGTTCAGCTCATGAAAAATGGGAGCAAAAACAAAAGTGTTGCGTTTATATTTTTGTTCAGTGTATTTCGGAAAAAAAATGTACGGTAGTGAATAGAGACAGACATTTTGATCCCATTTGCATTGTGCCATGAATCACACACATGATGTTTGTCTATTCAAAAGAACATTTTTGAACTTGAGAAAGTCGCAGTTTGTCACAAAACCTTATATACTCTTCAAAGTCTTTGTAAAAGACAGTAAAATGAGGCTTTTTGGCTGGTAAACTGAAACTGAATTTGGCCAGGATAGTCAATAGATTTATGACAAAAAGGCTTTTCTTTGAATTTTTCATATAGTTAAAGAATCCAAATTAGATAATGCAAAATCGTTGCACAAGGTGTCAATATTAAAACCGGAAACATCTTTCCATATTTTAGTATCGTATGCTAGTTCTAGCAATGCCACAAAAGATGGGGCATAGTTTCAGGTTGAGTTGTGCAAAAAATACAGTTCTTATCAATATTATCCTTACATTTCTTGAGGAAAGAAAGAGAATCTTTAAAATAAAAAAAGACTTACGTCATAATAACCTAAGTCAACTGAAACCAGGAGCTATAACTGAAAATGCAACTGCTGTACACCCCAATGTGCACAAGGGTGTGAGTGACTGCTCAATGCTGCCTGCTGCTTTAATTTATTTTATAATTGCAAGCCAATATAAAGGGAAGTCCTCCAATTTGATTTTAAAAAATCATAAAACTAATGAGGTATAGGACTGTGAATATATGTCATTATAAAGACTACATAGCCAACAGTGTTGTTAGTGACATCATCTCGTTGAACGCTCACCAAAACCCAAATAACATTGTAGAGCTGCTCCTGTATATTAGCAGCTCACAGCTGCAGTTGTCAATTTGACCAGATTTATTGCGATTTTCCCCTTATTGATACTTTTTCTGTGCTGAGGCAGTGGCCATGTTGGTGTTGGTGACATATGGTGAGCGAGACGATGTAGTTCACTGAGCGGTTTCACACAAAACTAGATTATATTTTGGTTCCTACAAGACATCACATAGCATAAACAAATGTTTAACTTTAATCTCATTTGTTCTTCTTATCATTCCCCATATGTTATCTGTGGTCTGTGTTGCAGTTTTGCAAAGTGGACTCAAATCCAGGACACAGACTCAAAGGAAGGTGATTTTCAGGAGGTGATGTGGAGAAGAGATGATAGCTGGCAGGGGCCAAAGACTGGTGAGAATGAAGACTGCAGGGATTAGCTTGGAAGAGATGGCTTGCAGACAGGCAGGTGGACAAGAGAGAAACAGACAGACAGGTGATGATCTTAGGGCGGAAAACAAACAGGTCAGCATACATGACCACAGAATCATCAGAGAACTCAAGCTAAGTTGGCCTTAAAGCATATCTACGAGGGAGAATGATCTAGGGACAAAAAAGGTTGATATACTGGCAGGCTGATGAGATGATGGACAGCAGGTGAGCAGCTTCAGAAGCCTTGGTGTGCCTCAGCAGACATCCAGCAGGCAGGGGAGTGAGTGAGGGACTGCCAAGCCCAAACAACAGGCAGAGGGAGAGACAGACAGGAGCAATAGGGAATAACATGAGGAACACAAGGGACAAAACTGGGGCACAGCAGTAGTCATGACATTCTGTCTCTCTTCCCAAATTACACATTTTCCCGCAAAATTCCCTTTTGCATTTTGATTTGTTTTCCTTGTATTTGCCCGTTACTTTGAAAGTATTTCTTCTTCAACACCACAGATTCTTTTTGCGTGGTGTTTTCATGCTCTTTTGTCTACCATGGTAAGATTTGCTTTGCAAACCCACTTGTCCATGGGATTGACTGTCCCACAGCACTTAAAATGTTTCACAAACAGAATTATTTATGTCATCTACATCTTCATTAACATAAATGTTTTGCATTTCACATTTTTCTTTCAATGTATCCCTTTCAGCTCTGAAGGACTAACTAAGCCTGCCTCAGCTTTGATAGCATAGACCAAGTGGTTTTTAACAGTTTCTCAGTAACAATTACTTGATAACATTCAGCCAATGACGCCATGTCAAGGAAAAGACTAATTACAGAAAATATGTAGGTTTCATTTTACATCATTCCTCTGAGTTGAGCTGTATTTTTCAGCTAGCGCTAAGCAGCTCCTATGTCCAAGCTTTATGACATTGCTTGAATGCATCTTAAGACGTGTCTCATTTGCTAAACGCAATGTTTTTACCAGAGTGGCGAGGTGATGGCCCGCCCTACTCTGCCTCTGATTGGTCAGAAGTCGTTGCCTTCCTTTGAGTGTGATTGGGTAGGCTTACAGTAAGGGTGGGAACATCAGAGGAAGCCAATCGACCACTTTCCCAGCTACCTCTGCACTTCCTGCTTTTCAGCGCAGACGTGACAGACTGGACGAAAACAAAATGCGATAGTTAAACTTCACTGATGAGGTGTGATCAATGACAGCGTTATTAACGCTTACAGGCACATTTAACTGATCGGTTATTTAAATGTAATTTCTCTGTACCTGAGGCGTGTGGTAGGAATATAAAATAAACGATGCAGTTTTCTCCTATCAACGGAGATTTCACATTCGTCTCCTCGACAGAGGCTGAAGGTAGGCTAATGCCAGCAGAGCTCCGCGGCTAGCAGGCCTTAAAAAACTGGCCTATTAACGTGCTGTACTTTAGTTAATAATGAGTAACAGTTAGCGCAGTCACCCAGGTACAAATGCATTCAGTCTAAGAATACATCTGACCGTGCTATTTGAAATGTGCTAACGTTATTAAATGAGCAAGCTATCTTTAGCTAGCGTTAGTTAACTAACTGCAGTACTGACAGCTATCGTTCACAAACGTAGCTAATTAAAATAATTGGAAAAATTGGAGGCTTCTTTGGTCTTGCTTATTGTAAGGTTGAAAGACCATTTAAATTAGACTTTAAAGAGCTGCTCCTCAAGTTTTTAACGTAGCTCTGTGACGTAGCACAGTAAGAAATTCAGCTATCTTAGCATAAATGAAGCTAACACACATTGTTGTTTAGACTGGTCACTGCAGCCTCCCACTACATCATGTAGTATCGTTAGCTGTAACATTTTGTGGTAATGTCTTATGGTAACCGATTATCATAACAATCTTTAAGATTTTTAAGTAACCAATGCATATAAGCACAAGTCAATATAAACGATTATAGATCTCATTAGTATAGATATAAAAATATGACAAGCTAGGTGCTTTGATTAAAGTAGAAAACATAGTGCTCTGTAAAATCTTAATAGCTATGTATTTTGTTAAATACACATTAACAATTATTCTGTTATCCAAGTAGTTGACAATACATTTGTTGTTGATGGTTTCAGCTCTAGTGGAGATGAGTTTTCAGTCAGTTGTTAAATGATGTTTACATGGTAGCCTACTGAGATATTTTTGTACTAAGGACAGTACAGTGGGCTTCCCAATGAAGTTAAGGGGTTTCCGAGAGATTTTGAATACCGACCTTAAAGTCAAAACAGACAACTTTCCCCTCTAGTGTTTCCAAGTGTATTGTTTCAGGTTTCCTCCGAGTCACAGATGACAATGACACGAGACAGAACATGACTTTATCCAATCATTTAGTCGATAAAAGAATGGATTGCCACTTAACCTTCCTTTTCCCAGGTGACCATGTGCCTGGTGGCAGACAAAATTGTATAGTGATAGCAAGGTTTAAAGAGAACCAACGGAATCATGGGTGGAAAAATCCTAAACTTGAGGTGTGTTATTTAGGCAACTTCATTAAAGACTTACTGCAAGTAAAGAAAGCATATAAAGTTGTGACAGAGAAAACAGAAAGTAGAGAGAAAACAGAAAGGCGAGGCAAGCCAGTGTGTGTGGAATAAAGTGGACAATTAAAGGCAAACTCTTAAAGTTCTGAAGAAAGACACTTGATTTTTGAGTCTCATTCTCAGGTCCTCACAAGTACAAAGTCATTCTGTGGGAAACACTGTACTCACTTATCCTGTGACTCTATGTATTTCCTGTGCCACACCACAGAGTTCAGCGGAACTATCAGTGCCCCAGACATTAAACTAAGCATGGCCACTGAGAGCAGTAAAGACCCATACGCCACCACCTTCCTGAGGCAGCGAGGCTATGGCTGGCTGCTGGAGGTGGAGGAGGATGATAGTGAAGAGAGCAAACCTCTTCTGTAAGTACATGTTGTGTTTTTTTCTTTTTAGCAGATCTTTATCTTTTTAACTGCAACCAACAGCTCTGTAGCTCGCTGTCAGTTGGTTTGTCCAGAAAAATTTCCCCACCCTTTGGCAGCAACAGTTTTTGGCCTCAATAAGTGTGTGCGTCCCAATTGAATGTTGTAGTAATGAGCACATAGTTTTAGAAAATGAAGCTCAGAAATGTAACATTTACTAAATTAATAAAGTAATATTACAAACTCATAAATATTTATTTGATATAAGGTATTTCCATAACTAAATAAAAAAGCTGTCCTTAGAGGGAAATTAGGTCCCCAGAATGATATGTGAAGCCAGAAGGGTCTTACAAATACAAGCAAAGTAAAACGGTATTAAATTGTGTTTCCCTTTCATGACCGTTTGTTTTACCGTTTTTTTTTTCCACAGTTTTTTCAGTCATGAAAATCAATGAACAAAGATGTATCTCTGTTCATCTAAAGTTTGGTGCAACAGAATTTAAACTTAAACCATGATTAATCAGGTTTAAAAGTGAATCTGTGTTGGTGCAATGCAGCCTTAAATTAAAACATTAAAACCTATCACATTCTAATTGTTCATGCATCTACATATGAGTACATGAGTCTACACTGGTATACTGTGGACATGCCTACCAGCTGATTAGTTTTAATCACAAGTGGACAGTGTGCTGATTATCTTACTCACATCCACTTAGTGCATCTTCACTGCCAACTTCACTCACACATCATGGGCACACAGTTTGGAATATTATGGCAATTTCTGTTGAATAGGTGTATGAAAGGAAAGTGCTTGGCAATTAATTGACAAGTTATCATAACCAACATTGTGTCTCTTAAACCAAACTAACGTCAGTCAACTCAACATGTTTTATTAATTAATTCCTTCATACCGGTTAAGGCACCTGAAAGTACAACAAACAAACCTAACCCTATAGGCTACACAACCAGCCAAGCAAGACTACAGAGTGGTCTCTATGGATGTATTATTAGAGCTTGTATTACAATACTTCTATAATGAAATGAATAAATACAAATAATTAATCATGACTTATATAATACAATAAGTAAATACTGATAAATAAATTAAATAATAATACTTATAATACATCTATGGTGGTGGCTACAGACAGAGTGAGGTGGCTACATATGTTCCAGTAGCATATTTTTAAGTCTGTGTTTCAAAACCGTGATGCAACCTAACCCATGAGTTTTTTGTGATTCGTTGCACCAATAGTTACAGAGGTAAATCGACAATTACTTATGATGTTGATTTTTGGTTGACCACAAGTATGGTTCACTTTAAGCCACAACACAATGAGTAGCAATGCAGGGACCAGAAATCTATTGATGGTGTGTCATTTGTTTAAGTGGTTATGTACAGATCCAACTGACTGGCACAGATCTTACTTCAATTCAGTGTAGTTCTACTTATTGCTATTGTGTATAGATATATTTTTGGAAACAGATTTAATCTTTTGTCTTTCCCAGCCATTCTCCATGTTATCATGATGTCTTGTCTGTGTGAGCAGGGAGGAGCTGGACATTGACCTGAAAGACATCTATTACAAGATTCGATGCGTGTTGATGCCAATTCAATCGCTGGGTTACAACCGACAGGTGGTCAGAGACAACCCGGACTTCTGGGGCCCTTTAGCCGTGGTGCTACTCTTCTCCATGATCTCCATCTATGGACAATTCCGGGTGAACAGGACACAATAATCACATAAACCATGTCTCCCACTGTTTTCACACTATTCCAGGATTGTCTATTAGCCCTTTCCAACTGCAGGAACTTAACTACCTGTAACCCTGAACCTTGTGAGGCTTTGGTAAAAGGGTCTTCATCAAATTCTTTGTGCTGTTTGGTTGTCGGAAAGGCAAAGGTGGAAGAAGTGGAGACGATATCATTTATTTTCTTTCATGTTTGCTCACTTATTTTAAAGTCCTGGTCCTTACAGAAGCAGTAGTACAATAGGTCACACTGTTGTGTTTGTTTTAGGCATCCTTGTGATGAAATAGAACATTTGCTTCACCAGCTACAACTGACAGTTTTGCCGCCATCCTCTCAAAGTACCTGGAACTTGCTTTTCTAGTAGTAACACCCCCTGAGCAGTACCCAGATTTAGTTCCAGGAACTTATCCCCAAAGCGTTCAGAGAACTGTAGAAATAAGGGTAGAATCTGTGATCATGGATACACATTATGTTACATTTGTTTAGTTCCTGCAGTGGGAAAAGATTATATGTCTCTCAGGGGTCTTTGCATCACTCTGGGGAAAAATACAGGCAAACTCAATAAATGCTAAACTGTTACAATTTAGGTATATTCTAAGTCGGCACCTTCAATTTGAACACGTCAGATTTAATTCAAAGACATTTATTTGTGGAGCTGTTCTTTAGTAGATATGGTTAGGGTAAATAAGACGCAGTCTATTTTGGGAGGTCTCCCGTCGGTAAAAAAATTTCCTATTAAAGACAATTTATCTAAATGCACCAGTAGCTATTCATTTATAAACACGTTCATACATGTTATTCCAAAACTTTTTCAATGTATTTTTATTTGGAACAATCAAAACACTCATTACATCTGAAACAGTGCCTATAATATGCTTTGCTTATATGAACCCCAAATATATTAACTCGTAATAGTAAGTTAGGCTTCCATTAAAGTTTTTACAAGAACAAGGTACATTTACATAGTTGATAGTGTGGCTGTATGCTTACTTGAATCTCCAAAAACTCTCCGTCCAAGCTGTCGCTGTGCGCAAAGATTGTGCCCAAGTCGCTGCATGGCTCACCAAGCACACTGTCCGTGGAGTCCATGTCAGTCTCAGTCCCAGAATTAAACAGAGCAGCATCCTCTGTTCCATCTGGTCGGTTTGAAATAGAGGTCTTCAGGAATGCCCGCATAATAAGCTCTGTGGGAATGTCTGCCCAACTCTCTTTGATCCAGCTGCACACAGTGGCCACAGTGGTCTCCTCAGAATCCCATGAGGTGTATAGGAAAAATCACCTGAAAGCCAGTCCACCTATTTCTGCCTAACCTGTTCTTTAAAAGGCTTGTTCACTCCGACGTCCAGAGGCTGCAAAATCCTGGTCATCCCGCCGTGAGTTAATGCCACGTCTGTTTTTGAAGCCTTCAGCTGTTCGCACAGTCATGTGCCCCCCATGCCCCCTCACCTCCATTCAACCCTTTTCGTGCACTCATACAGAGACGCCGACTGGCATATACTCTTTGGGCACAGTTTTCCTTTTGAAGAGTACCAGTAGCTGCAGCTTTGTGCCATCTGCACAGCATGACAGGACTACAGTGAAATGAGATTGCTTGTGTCCAGATGTTTTTAATCGGCATCGTTTTCTCTCCTCTTTTATTAACAGTGCATTCGGGTGGCATGTCAAAGCACATGGAAACCTCATCTATGTTCCTTATCTGTCCAAGTTCATAAGAATTTTCTTGCGCATGTTAATTATAAAGCGTTGTAATGCCATCATTTTCTCTTTATAGTACCTTGGCATCTTTTGCGAAATGCGAGTGCATCTGCCAAGTGACAGTTCCTCCCTCCTCATAAACCTGTCAAACAAGCTAGTGCAGTCACTGGAATCAACATCCTCCTCCCTTGGCCACAAACATTTTCTCTGTTAGTTCTTCTTTGTTTGTTCATGGCCTCAAGCTGAGCTTTGCCTCGCCACCAGTCATGAACAAACTTCTCTTGACATTAAACTGTCTTTCTGCATGGCGATTTCCATTGCATTCAGCAAAGTCAACAGTGTGAAGTTACCATTCAGCTGTATACCTCCTCCTCGAAGTTTTCTCCGTTGTGCAATGTTGAGTTTGTAGGATCACACACTGAAAATAATGCTAGCTGTAGCTGTAATGCACATGTGGCATGATGACACGGGCACAAGCACTAGCTTGCCATCTGCTGATTGACGTTGGATCCATGTCATAGACCTGTAATAAAGCCATATTTAATTTTTTTAATGAAAATATTTTTTATTATTATTATTTACTAGTTTTAACTGTAATTGTGTGGATTCTTTGGTATGGACGTCACAAAATTGTGGTGGTAACCTGTCACCGTTTTAAATGTTGACACTAAACACAGCTTTTATTCTGCAGGTTGTGTCCTGGATCATTACCATCTGGATATTTGGATCACTCACGATTTTCCTGCTGGCTCGTGTTCTCGGTGGTGAGGTTAGTGTAGCTGAGACCTAGTCTTCTTCTGCTGCCTGTCAGTGTAGTCACACATGAGCCTCACATAAACATTTTCTTATAGTGTTCTGTGGTTCTTTTGAGCAGGTGTCCTTCGGCCAGGTTCTTGGAGTGATTGGATATTCCCTTCTTCCTCTCATCGTTATAGCTCCTCTGCTCTTAGTGATTGGAGGGTTCGAGGTGGTTTCTACGCTAATCAAAGTGAGTCAGAGACCCCACATTAATAAAAGTATTTTATTTTAAGTGTAAAAATAAAAACTTTTAAGTTTACAAGCTTAAAATAGTGTGTCTGATTATACTTGCTAGGATGGAGAATTGAATCCCAGTGTCCTGTGATTCACTTATAAAGGCATTGTAGGCAGCAATATGTGATGCGTATGAAAACACCTGCACCTGTTGATTTCTGTGTAAAATCATACATACCTGTGGCATTGACATCAACCCTGCACAAAAGCATTTATTACATTCACTTCCTGGATCGACATGTCAGCTACTCTGCTTTGACTGCTATGAGGGTCCCTGATCTTATGTATATTAGTGATTACTTGTTGTTCATGTATACCATTTGTTTCAGAAATGTATTATTTTTTTCAACTTCATCTATGAGCACGTCATTTATCTTTGTTTTCATGTCCTTGATTTGTTCATATATCTTTGGATCATTTATATTTTAATGATCCTGCTCTAATTCCCTCAGTCTCTCAGTAGATGTTCTGTATGACTCTAGTTTAACCCTTTTGCATGTGCCGTTTTAGCTATCAGTTCCCCCCTAATGAAGACCTTCATGGCATCTCAGAATATTGTTGGATCTACTGCTACTTAATATATCTCTTAAATTCTGCTTTTACCCTCTCATTTCTTTGTTCATTCTTCAGTATCCCAACATTCAGTCTCCACACAGTTTGTCGATTCCGGTTGTTTAGACCAACCAAAGATTTGGTTTGGGGTTTTCTATATATCTATCATCTCCATTTCTTCCGCTAATATATTTATGAATCGTAACTGCATTTTTGTCCTTTTGAAACTCATATAAAATAAATATTTGTCGCTTTCTGGAGGTGCATATACATTTATCAATGTAACTGGTTTACTTTCTAATCTTCCCTGAGCTACAATTTACCTTCCTTCTTTATCTATGGTTTCCTCTTCCCTAACCCTAACTGGGTTGTGATTAATACTAATGTAATTCCTCTTCTTTATTTGTACTGTAATATTATTTCCTGTAGCCAAACCTTTTCAATTTTGGATACATGGGTCTCTTTTGGGAATATGATTTGTACTGTTTCCTTTTTTAATTTTGTCATCACTCATTCTCTTTTAATCTGTTCATTTAAAACTGTCACATTTAGCAACATTATCTTGATGTTGTTAGTAAAAATTATGGTTTGCTACTAGGGATGTAACGGTATGAAAATTTCACACCACGGTAATAGTGACCAAAATTATCACGGTTATCGGTATACCGTGGTATTTTTAAAATGTCTTCAAAATGTTGAAAAAACACTGATACACTGATAAATTGAAATAATTTCACCAAGATTTATATTTGAATAGATTTATTATATATTAAAAGGGTTAAGGTATAAGCAGCCTGTTTTTGAAACGCGTCCTGTAATGTCTGCGTTACAGAGGTAGAATGAGATGTACTGGCAGTAGCACTCGATTGGCCAGCAGATCCTCTCTGTGAAAAAAATGAATAGAAAATGTCATTATTAATTATTACTGTCATTGTTACTTAATACTAAGGGTGCAACCAACAGATCACAAAACTCACAATCTAGATCATATCACTTTTGTGAGAAACAGGTTGGATAATCTTTTAGATCAAAACAAAAAGGATTATTGTTAAATTAATTATGAATACTCTATTTTGGCTCTTATCTCTATCTAGACACTTGTTATATTCACCATTTTATATTATTCTTTATATATAGTCTATTCTACAAATAATCCACAAGTATTATATATTTCTGATATTACTTATATATATTAGCTGTCTGTCTCTGTCTGCTTGCTCGTCTGTTGTCAATGGACTCGGTCAATCTGATTGGTCAAATGGCTGCTTAGCCACAGGTAGACACTGCTCTGGTGAACGGAGCTCAGATGAAAGTCAGTCATCTGTTTGCATTCACTAACTCAGTCCACCCAGTACGTGTTTGTCTCAAATCCTCTTCCCTGCAGCTCTGCATCAATATCTGGGGAATTATTAGGTCCACTTTAAAAAGTGAAATCTACAATTAATAAGCGGTTCAGATAACGTGCCAAATCACGGATCAACTTCGTTCAGTTATACCACTATCTGGTCAGTTTACATTACTGACAGCAAATTAGACAGAAAACTCGACATACACACATCATTCACCTGAGCTTAAGGTTAATTTACCTTGCATTCGCTAAGAGAGCTAACAGTTGATGGTGATGGTCGTGCAAATGAGTAAGTAAATTGGATGTGTTGCCGCCCCTCGCAACAACTTTCTTCTTGCAGCTCCTGCAGATAGGGCTGCCATCCTCGACCAGCTGTCCCTGAGCATTCTTATAATAACCAAAATACGCCCAGACTTCAGATTTGGTTCTCTTTGAAGGCGGAAAAATGCCTTGAGGGCCGCTACTATCACGTCCTCCCTCCGCCATGTCTTCTTCACTACATAACAAGCGCACGTTGCACGCTGCGCCTGTGTAGGGAGACTTGGATAAAGTATCTCGCGAGCTTTCCACACCGTGGTTATCGACCGCGTCGGTTACCATGGTAATTAAAACTTAAACGGTAACCTTCACCGTCGGGAATTTTACCGTGGTTTTCCGTGACACCGGTAACCGTTACATCCCTATTTGCTACTGCCTGAAAGTTTGCTCCAAAACAGTTAAGTAAAAATGTATGAACTTTTAATAACACAAATCAAAAGTCTCAAGGACTTCCAAACATTGGGTAATCGTTCATTCCCAAGATCCCCTGTTGGAGGGTGGAGGGGAAATCCTCATCTCAAGTCCTGAAACTACACCCCACTCGTGAGGTTCTACAGTGTCTAGACAATAAATTAAATTAAAATGAAATAACTTGACCTCTCTTGAAGTCAATCAAATAATCCCATTGTGGATCCTTACTTATTTTTCATGGTCATGTTGTTGTGTTTATCCGTACCTGTTTTTCCCTCGATTCAAAAGTGTTACCCGTTTCCTCAAGCATCAGCAGATGTGAAATACTGGTCTTCCAGCAGTTCTTGCATGTCATTAAACAAAAGCCCACCTTACCTTTTCAGAGCCCACAGTGACATCTTTAAATGTCAGTCTTGCTGAGTGAAGAAAAATAAAAGACAATGGATGGTTGGGGAAGGTTTCAGAATTGTCACCTTTTCACCCCACTTAGGTTTGCAGGCCTGGGTACATGGAATACTTGCAAGGGTTAGAGATCCACTGTTAATAACTGGATTAAACAGCCTTGAGGAGCCTGTACACTAGTCTTAAAAAACCCAGTACACATCACCTGCTGTATCTAGTATTAAAAAACTTTCGCCTTAGGTTCATTACTTAACAAGTCAGCAAGAGCAAGATAAAGATCTCTTATGGAAACTTCTCACACTTCTCAGGCAGAAATATTAATGAACAAATGTAATGATGTTTTTTGTCTATTCTGATCTTTCAGCTGTTCGGTGTGTTCTGGGCTGCTTACAGTGCTGCTTCACTGCTCGTCGGAGATGAATTTAAAACGAAGAAGCCCCTTCTCATATATCCCATTTTCCTTTTGTATATCTACTTCCTATCACTATATACTGGTGTGTGACTGGATGAGTTGAAACTCTGGACCTTTGCATCAGCAGTGACCCTGGAGTTGGGGGAAACTGTCAAACTATGGAACCAGGATTTTTTGAAAATGTGTTGTTTTTTTTTCCTATTATTATTTTTTTTAAACTAAATTCTAGACAGTGGGGATGTTGGGAACAAATATCAATGTGTAAAGTTTTGTCTCATGTCTTTGGTCAATAAAAAGCATATGGTTTTACGGATTAAAATTCTTAATGCAGACTTCTCGGTTACCAGCGCCATACAGTCCCCATAGTCCTGCATTAACTTGTAGTTCATGAACAGTAAATAGTCACAGGGTTTAATTCAATTATTGTTTTTACTTTTATCCCATTGAAGATTGTTGTTACAAATATTTGTTGGTATATGTTAAATGACAACTTTGAGAAAAGAGACAGCAGCACACAGAAAGAAAGATTGCTGAGCAACATATTCTTCATTGCTATGCATGTATGCACTGAATGTACTGAGAAGTGTCCATTTATGCTTTTCTCTTACCACAGACTTGTTTTCATAATTTAACGATTTCAGCAGTAGAAGTGGGTCAACTGGGGCAGTTAAAGGGATATAAACCATTGTCTGCTACTGAATGCAGGGCCTTGTTTTCCCTGGGCAACAGTCCTGTTTTCTAACTGTTTAAAACAGTAATGTAATCATTTGATCAATAATTACAGTAAATAGATAGTTATTTTTCACTTCAACATCTGGTGTTTACTGACTGATTGCTGTATTATATACAGTTAGCACAGCTGGTCGCACTGATCTATTACACCATGTCATATTTTGCAGAATCCTTAATGGTCTCAACAGGTTGGATTCACTCAAAATTTCAGTCAATAAATTTAGACAGTGAAAATACGACTGAGGAATCTGAATGTTATCTATTTGGTCATAAACTGAAGTACTGAACAAAGTGAAATTTTGACCTGATGACGAGGGTCACCAAAGTTACTATACTTCATCCTGACGGGGACATGAATGTGCCAATTTTAATGTAGCCTGGTGAAATTTGAATAACACAGGACACGACTATTTTGTGGGATCTTTATTTCTCTGAATACTCTTCAGAAGGGAGAGTAGTATAAAGGATCTTAGAGTGTTCAATTGGGTTTAGATTTAACAAAGGTTTCGTAAATAAACAAAAGTCAACAACTTCAGGTACGAAGAGTCTCACTTCAACCAGTATCTTACTTTTCAAACATCCAAACGATTTCACAAATCTTGGTTTATAATCGCTCCTGCTAAAAAAAAACGCTAAACTGCATTAACCTTTCACATAAAGTGACTATAATCCTTGGCTGACTAAAGTTGTACCTAATGCAGTAACTCAGCTTAGTGCATGAATTATTTTACATGTATGAGAATACATGACTGAACGTGCCTGAATGAGAATACACATGAACAACTGTAGCTCTTCTGTTAAACAGAATAAAAGAAAATAAAACTACATACAGTTAATTTCAACAGAACATGAAACATTGGGTATATTAATATCAAATTAAATTATGCAGTATCTCAATATACCAACTAGGTTTTACCTCTGTGCTAACTCAGGTGCACATTATGTGGCAACAGGCCACCAATCCCATGCAGCACTACACAACGAAAATAAACATTATTTGTATTACAATGCACAACTACTGAATGTTCTCCAGCATGAACAATAACATAATTTATTTCTGTAAACTGAATCTACAATACATTTCAGAGAGTATTAGCCTTGCTTTCCTCTGATTTAATTACTCAGCGATGGAGCACATGTAGCCAAAAATCTGTAAACATCTGAACAACTACATCACTATCTGCGACAAACATTACATGTTATACTTCTATACAAAAGTGTACATCTGTTGATAGGCCAGTCAATCTAGCCCAAAAAAACAAAAAATTTGCAAAAGAAATGTCTCATAGTTTTTATTGGTCCTAATACCCTCCTGAATCATATACTAAAAGTCTACCGCCGTAGATGGAGTGGAACATTTTTTTTTTTGAGATTAAAGGCCAAAGAAAATTTTCAATTAATAGCTATCACTATGAAACTTCTCCAGTTGATTAGTGACATCATACCAAAGAAAAAACGTATTGCAAGTTTTTGAGATTTTATGTTTATATATGCAAATTAGGCCTTTCTTCATAAAATGTACCATAATTTGCATATATTACAAAACAAAATCTGAAAACTGGATGAAGCCAGATTAAAAATTATTGTTTCATTGTTGACACATTAGCAAAAAGACAAAATTAAAGAAGGGACTGTGGCTATGTTTCTCTATCATCCCATACATTAGAAAATACTGTTTAGAGTCATCAAAAAATCTATGTTCGTCATGTTTTTGGTATAAAAGGTTTTTGACCAAAAAGCAATGATACAGATCTACAAAGGCAAAGAAGCAGATTCTCTCAATGACCTCAGACTGAAACGTTTATATAGGAAGGTGACTGACAGCAAAACGGCTATCCACCCTCGCAACTTGCCACCAACATCTTCATCTGCTATGTTTCATAGCTTCAGAGTGTACCATCAAGTTCAAGAATGGATGGGAAACTTGCTACCACCAGAGGAATGGGGCTGGAGGATCCAAGACTCATGCCTCATTCCTGTCCATACTGACCAGGACCCTGCACCTTAATCTTTGTTCAAGCTTGTGCGCTGCAAGTGCAAGTCTGGTTGCAGCACAATGCGCTGCAATTGCTGTCCAAGGCCTCGACTGCTCCCTAGCTTGCACAGAGTGCAGAGGCGTATGTGTAAATATATCGGCAAACTTGGATGAGAACATGGATTTAACTTTTTTTGTTGTTGCCACAGAGTCAAATCTATAAGCGTTATGGCCTACCTCCTATTTTGTATATTAAAGTGCCTACTGGGCTTTCTCTTCTACATCCATCTCTTGAGTTGTGGTTTTGGGTACGTATTGTCTATTGTCTATTATAGATTTCAATATCAATGACTTGTCTGTTAATAGTGGTTTCCTCTGAAAAATTGATTCCCTTTCACTATAATCTTTAAAGGGTGTTTTCTCAAAATTAGGTTTTTCGTACACTGTGGCGGAGAAATCTCCACTTCAGTAACACCTACATAAACTATTCTTTACAGATTTCTTCCTATCTATATTTTGTATTTGATTAGGGGGGAGTTCTGTTGATATATTTTCAATAGCCTGATATTTTCTACATTTTATACCAAAAACATGGCGAAAAACATAGCTACAGTCCCTTCTTTAATTTTGTCTTTTTGTATTGTGTCAACATAATGAAACAATAATTTTTAATCTGGCTTCATCCGATTTTCAAATTTTGTGTTTTGTAATATATGCAAATTATGGTACATTTTATGAAGAACGGCCTAATTTGCATATATAAAAATAAAATCTCAAAAGCTTGCAATACATTTTTTCTTTGGTATGATGCCACTAATCAACTGGAGAAGTTTCACAGTGATAGCTATTAATTGAAAATCTTCCCCTATTCTACTCAATTTACTTAGAGTGTTGGGCACAACTTTGGCCTTTAATCACGAAAAAAAATATGTTCCACTCCATCTATGGTGGTAGACTTTTAGTATATGATTCAGGAGGGTATTAGAACCAATAAAAACAATGAGACATTTCTTTTGCAATTTTTTTGTTTTTTTGGGCTAGATTGACTGGCCTATGACTGTTTTGTACAGAAAATAACACTTTAAGCATATTTACTCGCTCGAAAAACAGCAAACGTCCTTCAGGCAAACAGGTGAGTCTCTCAAAACAGACGCAGCTCTCCACTTGGTCAGCAATTCTCGCTCTCTCTCATGTGATCTCCTCTAGAAGACCTCACAGTCTGGGGCACAGTGCCATCTAGTGGCTTTAGTGTGAACTTTGTTCTTTCCACCTGGCTACATACTCCCCTGCTTAAAAGTTAACGTTCTCTGTGACTTAGTTCATAGTTTTAACTTCTTTCACTGCTTCCCTGAAGAATACAGCACCCATACTGGTTAACAACTGGGACAACACATCAGGACTGTGTGAAATAGCATTACATGCTGACCTAGGGATGTGGTGAGGGTGAGTGTGCCCCTGCGTTTGCTCTCAGAGTTCTGCAATGTGCAGGAACAGGTGCAGTAACCCCTTTATCCCCATTACAGCTATTTTTGGCCGTAGGAACAGGTATCTCTACCTGTGGTTCACATTCAAAAGATTCCACATCCACTGGTTCAGGCCGACCTCCAGACTCTGTGTCAGCTCTATCCTGATTGTCAGAGATCTCATCTCCCTCTGAATGTATCCCTTGACCCAGACTTGAACAAGGAACTTCCTCCAGCACCACATACTCTGGATCTTTACAGACTGAAGCAGACTCAGAAGGAACATGGACTGGTGTCATTGTAGGAATGCTAAATCTCCTCCTCCTGGGAGCTGGAACAGGACCTACCCAAGGTCTAAGATTAGACCTATGGACTCCCTTAACCGGACCACCCTCCACCGGTTCTACAGTGTGAGTAGTACCTTGGACGTCTATCACCCTATGAACGGTAGGACTCCAAGCATCTTGGATCTTATTCCTGCCCTGAGGCCGGTGGCGTAGGTACACTAACTGACCCACATTGACTGGAGGACAGTACACTTTGTGTTTGTCAAGTTCAATCCTTTCTGCTGCTTTCTGCTCAGCGTACTCTTTGGCTCTAGCATGGGCTTCATTAAGACGCTCCTGATGCACAACTAGCCAGTCATGTATCTTGTACTTGCTCCTGCCCTAACAGGGCATCTACAGGGAGGTGTGGGTGGATCCCGAAAAGCAAATAGTACGGTGAGTGACCCCTAGTTGCATGAGGTGTCACGTTGTAGGCATGGACTAACTCTGTTAAGTGCTCGGGCCAACGGCGCTTCTTATCTGGTGGCAGCGTACGCAAGAGATCATGGAGAGTCCTATTGTATCTCTCACATTGTGCATTCCCCTGAGGATGGTCAGGTGTCGTGTGGGTTTTCTTTACACCATACAGCCTACATAACTCAGCAATTACGTCACTCTCAAAGTTTCTGCCCTGATATGAATGTAATCTCTCAGGCACACCGTACTTCATGAACCACTCTTGGAGAAGAACCTTGGCTGTAGTGTCAACTTTCTGATGATGAGTAGGGAAGGCTTGTGTAAACTTTGTGAACACATCTGTCACCACTAAAACATTCTCTCGCCCATCTGAGGTAGTCTATAAGATGGTGAAGTCTATAGAAACCACCTCCAGGGGCCGTGTTCCCTCTATCCCTTGATGCCCCATATGATCATGCACACTCTCAAGGACCTGTTCCTTCAAACAGGTAGGCAACAGCAGCTGCTGACATTTACCCACATGGACATCATCAGTCACACGATAGAGTAAACCATCTATCTCCTTGATCTGGTACCACTGTCTGAGTAAGGACACTTGGCTAACCCTATTCTCTCCCTACAGGTGGGTTTTTGTTTCCTGTTCCAGAACTGCCTAAATGTACTTAGTGTGGGATCTGTACTCCCACCAGTACCCTGCTCGGCCTCTGAGGTACAAACCTGTCTCACTCTGCAGCACTTGGTCCCTGTAGTTCCTAGATCCAGGCCTAGAGCTGTTCCCTTCTTGACATTACAAATGGCCACACACCCATCAAAATCTAGGTCATCTGGGTGTGGCTGGGGCTCCCCTGCTAACGGCTGTCTAGAGAGGGCATCTGCAGCGGTGTTACAGTGACCTGGTCGGTACTTGACCTCAAAGTGAAAAACTACTAACTGAGCTACCCAGCGCGGTTTAATAGCCCCTAACCTGGCTGTGTTAAGGTGACACAAGGGGTTGTTGTCTGTTATGACTATGAACTTAGAGCTTAGTAGGTATCCTCTAAATTTTTCTGAAACTGCCCACTTAAGGGCAAGCAGTTCCAATTTCATACTGCTGTAGTTTCTGTCATTTTTCTCCGCATTCTGCAGCCTCCTACTGGCATATGCTATTACTCTTTTTTTTCCCCCTGCTGTTGATATAGGACTGCACCTAACCCTGAACCACTTGCATCTGTCTCAACAGTGAAAGGAAGAGAAAAGGAGCACTGGTGAGTTTCTCTTTCAGTCACTTGAAACTTTCCTGACACTCTGTGGTCCATAAACTTCCAAACAACTGTTTATATCTGGACAGACTGGTGTTTTGGAGACAAGCATTTACAACGTCATGTAGAGGCCAGCTGAGAAAACCCCTCTATGAACCTTCTATAGTAACTACAGAAGCCTAAGAAGGATCTTAAGTCCTTTACTGTGCTGGGAACTTTCCACTGCTGCACTGCAGCGATTTTATCAGGGTCGGTCCCTATGCCCCTTGGCTGATATCTGATGACCAAGAAACCGTACCTTTGACTGCAGAAAGTGACACTTCTCTACCTTGACTTTAAGTCCTGTCTCCTTCAGTCTCTGCGAAACCCTCTCAAGCCTCACTAGATGCTCCTCAAAACACTCCGAGTACACCAACATGTCATCTAAATATACCAGAATGATCTGCAGTACCAAGTCACTCGTCATCACCTGCATCAGCCTCTGAAAAGTGGCTGGCCTGTTACATATTCCAAAAGGCATCCTAGAGTAATCGTATAACCCAAAGGGTGTTGTATATGCTGTCTTATGCCGATCATCCTCGTGTACAACAACCTGATGGTATCCACTAGCCAGGTTGATAGTCGAAAAGAACTTTGCTACGTGCAGGGCATCAAAACACTCATCAATGCGGGGCAAAGGAAAAGCGTCACAGCGAGTCTTCGAGTTTAGCCTCCTATAGTCCACACATAGTTGTAGACTACCATCAGTTTTTCTGACAAGAACCACTGGTGAAGTATAGGTACTAGTGCTTTCCTGGATGACACCCTTCTTTAGAAGATTGGTGATGTGCTCCCTAACCTTGTTATACTGTGTGGGGGGTATACAGCGGTAGGGCTGTGAAACAGGGACTTCATCCATCAGGGGGGATCTCATGTTTGACTCGGTCTGTGTAACCTAGATCCTCATCCTGAAGAGCAAACACATCTGCATGCTGGGCTAGGAGCACAACTAACTTAGCCTGCTCTTCCTCTGTACCACCTATGTGCAGCTGGTCAAGGTCATTATCTGTTGTCTGTATCTCTTCGGTCAATAGTCACTTCTTCCTGGTCAGCTGAGTTGCACTGGAATCGCACCTCTGTCTGGTCATTCTCAACACATTCCACCTGAGACAGTATGCCTAGTCTGGTCCATGGATTCAACCATACATCCTACTGAGAGAAATTCACTACCTGCACTGGGAACACATGCCTAGTGGCCTCTACTAGAGTGGGTGCTACTACAAGATCACCAGGCAATGGTGACTTAGCTGGCTCCAGTAACAGATAGGCACCATCATCAGACGCAGGTTTGCTTCCCTTGGCATAAACCGTAGCAACAGAACACGCTGGCACAGGTACTGTTTCTCGGCCTGTTACCCTGGCTGTGGTGGTGAGAAAGAAAATACACATTTGGAGTGACGTCTGGGAAGAGCACTTTGATCTCCAGACGTAAATGGTGATTGCTGTCTGTCTCCTAAACCCTGCTGTTATTGCCCTAAAGTAAAGAAAACAAAGACTCGAACACAAGGAGGCCAGTAACATATGAGGGACGGCAACTCAGCACAGTCAATTAGAATTAGTTTATTGATTCAACTCAGCAAAAACGGCCGTAGCCGAACACAACGAGTCCCAAGAAGAAAATAACCAAACAAAAGAAAAAGGGCAGGAGTTCCTGGCCAAACTGAACAAAAGGAGGAAAGAGACCCCAGACCAGCCAGCCACGACCGTCGTATCCGGGTTCTCCTCCCGACTAAAGCTGCCTAACCAAAACAACTAAACTATGGAGGGAAAACAAGAAGGGTACGAAAACAGGACTACCAGGAACTTAAACCCAAGTTAAAACAACAAAGCCCTGGCACTCTAACAGGCCGGAGAACTGAAACCAAACTCAACTCAGGAACAAAGGAAAACTGCAAAAGACTGCGCGGCCAGCACTGCCTCCCTCCTCCGGCACCACACCTGTAATGAGAGAGAGAGGGAGCCACCCTGCTGCTGCCTCCTTTTACCCTGCTCAGGTGATTGCCAGCACCTGAGCTCAGGAAGGCAGAGCAGGGTGGAGACAGAGGACACACACACATGCATAGTGTACTGATACTGGCCACACGTAACACTGCAGATGGTTACATGCTGCCATTCCCACAGACCGCCATTCCGACATACCGCCATTCCGACATTGTACTATTCAGACATGTCACCATTCCGACATACCACTATTCCGACATGCGAACGTCCCGGCATTCCGACAAAGTTTCGTCCCGGCATTCCGACAAGGCTAACTGTAACCCGCAACCCGCAACCCATAACCCTAACCCTTTTAAAAGATTTGTTGGAATGGCAACACTTTTAAAAAAGAAATGAATACCACCATTCCGACCTAAGGAGGCAAAAAATGTCGGAATGATGGGACGTTTAATTAAAGGTTTAAGTGTTGCCATTCCGACAATTAGGGCCTAATGTCGGAATGGCGGTATGTCGGAATGGCGGTTGCCTCCCACTGCGGATACACATTTGCGTAACACCAGTTAATCAAAGGACGTCTAGACCTGGCTTGATCACTATGTTAAATGTGTGCCCCCATACCCCCCACCCCCTGCTGTTCACACTCTCCAAAGAGCAGACCCCCCCTTTACATGTCTTTTGTTTTCCTATTGTTTGAACCCGCCATTTGTCATCCTTGTTCTTACTGTATAAAATGCTGCAGTTTCATTTGCTCTGGGTCCACTCACCGGCTCAGATCCACTCTGTGCCTGTCGGTTCACCAGTTTTTTCCGGTATACTCTGATTAAACACATCACCACAGCAAACTATTCAACAGGACTTGAATGATTTCAATAGAAGGCCTGAGAGAGGCCTGCAACATGGGTTTAAATTGGGTTAAGTAAGATTATAAGATTGGGAAATTTAAGGGAGAAATTGAGTACTCTCCCAGAAACGAAATAAGCATTTCTCCTCCCCCAAACTTTGGAGGGATGAACGTAACCGCTGTAATGTAGAATCTCAAATAGCTTCTCTTACAGATCAAAATAAAAAGCTAATAGCTCAACTAGAAGAAGTAAAGAAAAACACAACGCAGACTAAGATTAAGCTGGACAGTCAATTGGACATGTCCTGTAGAAACACTAGACGATCAACAAAAACGATCAAATAAAAAGCCTTTATCCTGTAAAAGAGATAAAAGAATCCAGTGATGATAGCACTGATGATGACTGGGTCTTTGAATACCCAAGACCTGAGATGAATAATCAGGGAGAGGAAGAAGAGTGGGTTCCAACAAATAAAAGTAGAAAACCAAAGAAAACAAAATCCAGCAAAATTAGCTCCACTAATTACAATGGGAAAAGATGTTGTCTACAAACCTTGGAGCCGAAGGGAGCTTAAAGCAATAGTTGGAGATTTTCCCAAGGATGTAAGGACAAATAAACAAAAATGGCTAGAAGAATGGGATTCAGTATGTACGATCTACAGTCAAACTGTTAAAACTGACTTTGCCATCTGATTTGAAAGACAAAGTAATTGATGCCTGTGAAATCCCTGCAATCCCACAGAGTTTTCCAGAATCACACCAGAGAAAGCTCAGACACTTTACAGTATCATAGCTTTAGCAGTTCAACAGGAGGTAATACAACAAATTGACTTTACTCCTCTCACAAAAATTAGACAAAGAAAGGATGACAATCCTAGGGAGTTGTATGGAAAAATGATAATAACTTCAAAGGACAATTGTGGTCTGTCACCAAGTAAAATTGTTAGATTTTCAGCTGGTTACATGCAACATTTGTTTGTGAATAGTCTTTAACCAAAAATCAGAACAAAAGTACAGTTGGGTGGTCCAGAAAACCAATGACTGAATTGGTAGAAATAGCACAGCACCATTGGGTTAACACAGAACAAAGAGAATGTAGAATGCATGAAATGCTAATGCTAATGCAATTTGTGATGATTTTTCAATAATTGAAAGCGCTGCCCTGCCATCCTTAAGTTCCGCCCAAGTAACTGAGTTGTACGCACTGATGAGAGCCTGTCATCTAGCAAAAGGTAAAACTGTCACCCTTTACACAGACTCCAGATATGCTTTTGGATGTTGTTTACATGATTTTGGTACTCTGCGGGCAAACCGAGGATTCATTACGTCCTCAGGGACACTCGTTAAACATGGCAAACTGATTGGTGAATTATTAGATGCATGTCAACTACCTTCATCTATTACTGTTGTTAAATGTGAAGCTCACACCAAATCCAAGGACCCTGGTTCAAGAGGCAATGCTCTGGCCGACCATGCAGCCAAAGCAGCTGCTAAAAATTGGTATTCCTGTCCTTGTAAAGCTCTGTCCTTCCCTTCCCACTAACGATCTTGCTTCTCCTAATGATGGGATTTTTTTTTACAATAATCTGCTGATGTGAAAGGAGCATAAGTTGTGGCTTTTCCATGGATGTAAAAATGTAAATAACTTGTGGCTCCACAACGACGGCTGCGTACCATGAAAATGTGATGGATATGACAATATTCTTGTATATATAGATATGTTCTCCAACTGGCCCAAAGCCTGGACCTGCAAGAAGGCTGATTCTGTTTCTTTAGTGAAATGCTTGCCAAGCAACTCAGTACCGTGCATTAAGAAGATGGACTTCCATGCCATGGATGGGTCTATGCTAACATTTTGCTCTGCATTAACCTCTGCTGTTCAGTAACATTGGGTCTGCATCAGAGAGTTCCGGTGGAAAAATGCCCTGAAACCCTGCCGGTCGAAACCACAACACGTCCTGCTTACCACCAACACAGCAGTCAAGTGTGAGGGTCGTGCCACTTGGATCCACGCATCCCACTGTAAGAAGACACCTCCACCATATGGAAGAAATCAGCAGGGTCCCTCTACATCCAGTGGGCCATCTTCCTCATCACCTATGGAGTCATAAAGTGTTTGCCACATCCCTGGGAAGGACCTTTCCCCCTGCAGGACAACGCAGGCACCCGAGGCCCAGAAGAAGATGTATGCCAGCTTCCAGAGGAGCAGAGGAGCAACGCTGGCACCGGAGGCCCAGAAGAAGCTGTACACCAGCTTCCAGAGGAGCAGAGGAGCAACGCTGGCACCGGAGGCCCAGAAGAAGCTGTAGAACACCCACTAGCACACCCACAGAGCACAGGGGATACAGACACCAAAAACGGGACCTTTCCATGGACCAAAAAGGAAAGACTCTAAATGGATATGAACCACAGACATCAAACACATATCTCCAATTGGCAAAAATGGTTGCTGATAATAATCCAAACCCAAAGAACTGTTATGTGTGTGGCTTCATACTCCCCAGCACAAGAGAAGGACCCCCACTGATGGCTCTGCCCACTTCATCCTGTGACACTTGTCACATACTTCACTTCAATTCCACCAAGGAACACTGTACATGTCCCAATCCATCACAAAATAGACCATTATACTGCAATGAACTTTATGCAAATTGTTATTCCTGTGACACTCCTAACCATCTCACCCTCACACTAGTTCCAAAGACATTAGAATGGCGTGTTGAAGGAAGTGGGAACATTGAAGTAGGAACATCTAAATGTGACTCTATATATACTTCACCACAACAAGCAATTGATAAGTCCAAAGGAAATGTGCCTCCAAGACAAAATTTCTCTCCGGACTTTATTGAGAATTATAATCACCTTGCTTTGATGATCAATCATTGCTCCATTCCCAAAGGTATGTATTGGATTTGTGGCACAAAGGCTTATGAATACTTACCAAAAGGATGGTCTGGGGTATGTGGTCTGGGTCATGTGATACCAGCTATGAGAGTCCTTACTGTGCCACCGGAGGTTCAAATGGTAAAAAGACACTTATACACATACACTAACACCATGGACAAGATTTTTTGGTGCTCTCATTCCAAGTTATGGAGTCATGGCAACTTTGGACCAAACAAAAGACCTCTCCCATGTAGTGGAAGATCTTGCAAATTCAGCTGCAAAAGGCATGTCCATGCTCTCACAAGAAATGACTGCAGTAAGAATGATGACTTTACAAAATTGAGCTGCACTGGACTACTTATTGGCCTCTCAAGGAGGAACTTGTGCTGTAATTGAAACTGAATGTTGTACGTTTATACCTGACCACAATGCCACCGTACAAGAAATAACGAACCATTTGCATAACATTGCCAAGACATTTCATAACCCTGTTAACCCTGGTTTGTTTGACTGGTTTAAAGAAAGGATAGGGTCATTTGGTTATTTAATTTTTTAATTTGTTTTGTTTGAGTTTGGAACTTTGACTGTTATCATTCTTCTGATCACTTGTCTCAAATCTATGTGCAAGTTATTTATCACTCAAACCACTACTAAAATCACGTAGGCTACTCCACTGAAACCCAACCTGCTCCACCGATAGAGGTAGAAAATCCAGATTTTTTGTTTAACATTGAAATTGACAGTGAATGACCTTGTGTGTATTTAAAAAAAAAAGAGGTCTGTCTCCTAAACCCTGCAGATACACATTTGCGTAACACCAGTTAATCAAAGGACGTCTAGACCCGGCTTGATCACCATGTGAAATGTGTGCCTCCATATCTACCCCCCACCCCCTGCTGTTCACACTCTCCAAAGAGCAGACCCCCCCCCCCCCCCCCCCCCCCCCCCCCTTTACATGGCTTTTGTTTTCCTATTGTTTGAACCTGCTATTTGTCTTCCTTGTTCTTACTGTATAAAATGCTGCAGTTTCATTTGCTCTGGGTCCACTCACCGGCTCAGATCCTGTGCCTGTCGGTTCACTCGTTTTTTCTGGTATACTCTGATTAAACACATCACCACAGCAAACTATTCAACAGGACTTGAATGATTTCTGCAACAGTGGTCTTCTCTACTACCTCACATGTCTGTACTCGCTGAAATGCTTCCCTCCAATCTGGATGGAGCTCTCCTCTAAGAGTAGTGTCAAACTTGGCCGTAACCAACTGCTTGCATCTCTTAATGATGTTTATACCAATGAGACCTGGCACTGGTTCCTGAAAACTCTTTGTTTGGGGTTGTTCTAACTCTTTGTTCTCAGTCGCTGACTCCTCTGGGACTGGATCTTTCACAACTGGATCTTTAATCACTAGGAAACCACACTCAGGTATGTTTAACCCCATGGCCTCCATATCTAGTTCAAGATACCCTAAGTAGGGAATCGGCAAAGAGTTTGCTGCAGTCAACTTGAGCCACTGAGCTGTGGGGAACACATCCTCCTCTTTCCCTAATAACTGCTGTCTAAAGAAAGACTCAGAAATGGTGCTAACCTGGCTCCCTGTGTCGAACAGGCATTTAATTGGAACCCCACCAATCTGGACTGAAACTTCCCAACACTCACCCACCGCCTACTCAAGGAATCGCTCAGGGTTAGGAATCTTAAAGCCTTTAGTCTCACCTCGGATTGCCCGGCTCTTGGCATCCGAGGAAGCTAGTTTAACTGAACCGATGCACTTGAGGTAGTGGGCTGGCTTCCTAGTTTGCGCTGTGTGCACTCCCTTGCGATATGTCCCACCCCTTCACATTTGAAACAAATTGGCTTCCCATCCTCTGCAAACTGGGGCCTTAGTCTAGGCTTGCCACCTGTGTCTTTGTTATATTTCTCCTTAAGAGCTAGACCCTCTTTCAATGCAATGGTTAGCTCCCCTATAGCCTTGCTCTGCTCTGAGACCATAACAATATCCTCTAGAGTGGCAGACTGCTTTTCCTGTGAGTTATCAGAACACTGGCCTTCTCCCCTGATACAGTCACATGCTACCTAGGACCGTTGAGAGTGCATGTGAGTACTCTTGAAAATCCTCATCCTCCCTTTGCTGGCGACCATAAAAGGCTTGTAACAGCTGAGCTATGCTACGTTTCTCAACGTAAGCCTCTCTTAAACAAGGGAATAACTCACTAGGCTCTTTAGGCTCCCCGTCCATACATAGTCTGATCTCCTCTAACGCAGACCCTCTTAAAAGAGATAGAATGAAATCAATCTTATCTTCAGGACTCTGACCTCTGACCTCTGGCCCTGATTACACACTACCTCCTTCTACCTCCTCAATGAACTCATCAACTGAAAGACCGTCTGTGGCAGGATCCCCACTAAAAGGCTGGATCGGACGCTCCCTAGGCACATAAACATATGACCTATTTGACCCAGTATTTAAAGTGGCAATAGCTTCCATGGCTTTATCATGTTTCTCACTCAGTTCAGAAAGCTTGGCCTGCAATTGTTCAATAGCATCAGTCTCTTCTCCGGAGCCCCCCGTCGTCTTTGTAACTCTCTGACATGGTGAAATGTCTCTGTGCAGACTTAGCTCAACTCAAGTCACCTGAAAACCTGCAGACTGGGAAGGGGTGCTCTGCACCGCCAGATTTTTTTAAGGCTTGAGCACCAAGTGTTGTGAGGACCATATTTTCTGAGGATTATTATTATGATGAGGATTTCTATAATTTTTTTTATTTATAATAAAATTTTAAAAAAGAATACTATCATTAGGACATGATAACCGATTGGTGCGAATGCCCTATGGGAATGCACGAAACTATAAGAGCCCCAGCACTGACTGGTGCGAGGACCCTATTGTAATACATGGAATAATTTGTTAATAGGAAAAAGTCTCTTGTTGCCATGAGACATGAAGTTGGAAACACGCAAATTTAACAATCCGACATTAACAAGGTAAAAGAAAAAGCCACAGGAGTAAATACAGACACACAGAGAGAGGGAGCAACTGGACTGTAAGTTGAATGTTTGTGTTTATATCCCTGCAGATGTGAGGTTGCTCATATAGTTTAGTTAAAGGCATCAGTATATTAGCATTTTGAACACTGGCAACTTATTATGTTTGCACAAGTTTATACAACATACTCCATTCAGGGAGATTTGTCTTTACATAAAGCAGCATACACTGGTAAGCCCTGAAAGTGCAGGAGACCAAGTGTGAATGTTTTTGATTAAGTTGCTGCAGATGTAGGATGGTTTGCACACTAAGAAAGGCTGTGCAATAATAGAGTAAAGAGAATATAATTTCTGTTATTTTGATGGAATTCCACTTAAACATTGTCCTCTATTTTATTTCAGGTTATGATTAAGCTGAAAGACACTGATTCAAAAAATGTTTTCCTGCAAGAGACACACACCTTAAGAGAGGACAAAGTAAGAATTAGAAGGAGGTGGCAGGGAAGCACTTATGCAGCATTATTTACAACACAAGCAAGGGGGAGTTATGACACGTATCCACCAATCAGTGCCCTTTCAAGTTTCTAATTGAATCAAGGATACATTTGGTAGGTATTTGATCATCCAGGGGTCGCTGCTCTCAATAAACTTGAATTTGGTTTATACGGCCCCAATACAGATGAGCCCGCTTTTTTTTTTACAAATTTATTTCTCACACTTGCATCCCTCCCAGGAGAGTATATAATTTCAGAGGACTGGAACTGTACACTCGATCCAGTCAGGGACAGATCTACAGGTACTGATCAAACGTATACTAGAAGTAGAACAACCATTCATCATTTCATTAAAGAGTTAAATCTGTTAGACATCTGGAGACACTTGAAACCTAAGGATGTTGCTTACTCCTGTCACTCAAGTACTTTTCAGACATACTCGCGGATAGACTACTTTTTAATCTCTGCATTATTAGTTAATAAAATACAGGACTGTTATTATGGCAGTATATTAATATCAGACCACAGACTGTGCTGTCTGATATACACAGATAGGAACCTTATTAGAGATCCACCTAGATGGATAATACAACACAAACAACAGGATGCATCAAGTGGGATGCTTTCAAAGCCTTCTTGAGGGGACACATAATTAGTTATACTTCATCCAAATCTAGGGAGTTACGCCAGAAAAGACAGCAACTAGAATCCAGAATACAAACTCTTCAAGAGCAGGTATTTAGGAATAAAACCCCTGAAGCAGAAAAAGAACTGTTGCTCTTAAGAGCAGAATATAATACATTATCAGCAGCTAGGGCAGCATCAAGTATGCTTAGGCTGAACCAAACATTTACAAGCAAGGAGAAAAACCTGGCAAACTTCTAGCATGGCAGATCAAACAGTTAGAAACAAGGACAAAACATTAGATCAATTATTAACAATACTGGCGATACAATAATGGACCCTGCTGAAATAAATAGGGAATTTAGGAAATATTATGAAAATCTATATAAATCCCAAATCAAATATGACCCCCAGGCCCAAAAAACATTTCTGGATAAGATGAATATTCCAACTATTTCTGAAGAATTTGCAAAGAAGCTGGAGGTAGATCTTAAAGAAGAGGAAATAGGCATTGCTATTGACGGCATGAAAGCAGGAAAATCAGCAGGACCAGATCGAATCCCAATAGACTTCTATAAAAAATTTAAGACAAGATTACTTAAACCACTACAAGAAATGTTTTTGGAAGCATTCTCTAATGGTAGTCTACCCAAATCAATGACTGGTGCATTAATAACATTACTGCCAAAACCAGGGAAGCCCAACAACAGATGCGAAAATATGAGACCAATAAGTCTACTAAATTCTGACCTCAAAATTCTGTGTAGTTTTAGCAAGACAGCGACAAGAAGCTACAAGGGGTGCGGGGTGAATCTTGGCCAGGGTAAAATTCCGAGACAGTTGGGCATCTTCAGTAGTGTGCCCTTGCATCACTGGGTGTTTTGGCCTGTTAACACTATACACCCTCTGTAAGGGTGGCCTGCTGCAGGATGATCAGCCCTCAGCCTGTGCCCTGTGCTCATCCGCCTTCGAAATTCACCCTTTAGTGGTACTTGGGGCCCAGCATGGGTTGTTCCGCATGAGCCAAATCCACTGGCTGCTTCTTTCAGCCGCCTCTGAGACTGCTCTGATGGTTTTCCACAGGGCCTGATCGTTGCTTCTGAGGTCTTTCAGCAGGTAGAGGATGCCACAAATCCTCTGCATCCCACTTCAACTGGATAGACTTTGGTGTTCCAGCCACGCTGCTTCACTTCTGCTGCTAGTTCTGCATAGCGCAGCTTCTTACGCTCAGAGGCCTCTTCCACAGAGTTCTCCCATGGAACTGTGAGCTCTATGATGTAACCTGAGGTTGGTGGAGGTGATCTCTGGTGGGAAAATTAGTTTCTGGCCGATGTCTGCCAGCATCTTCCAGTCCCGGGCCATGCCGAGGTGTCCTGCTTCCAGCCTGGTATAAGGATGTTTTGGTGTTCTCTGTCCTTCTCTGACAAATGTTGTTGCCTTCAGGGGGTTGGTTTCTCTTGGTGGCAAGGAGTTGGTCTCACTCCTGCTGCCAGGCTCTTGAGGACCTGATTGTGCCACCAGGTGTATCTCCCTTGTGTAAGGCAGGTCTTGCAGCCTGTCATGATGTGTTTGAGAGTTGCTGGAGTTGGGCAGAGGGCACAGGTTGGGTCCTCGCCATACCACTGATGTAGATTCTTTGGTGATGGAAGCACGTCATACGTCATTCTGATGATAAAACTGATCTTTCTTGCTTCCATTTCCCATAGTTCCCTCCAGCTGATCCTTCTTCTCTCCACACCTCCCCACTGCATCACTGCCCCTGTTTAGCAAGAGAGACAGCCTTTGCACTTCTGAAGACCTATTTCTGTCGACGCACCTCCTCGACCACCAGCTTCCTCCGCTCTGATGTTGTAGCCTTTCGCCAAGTTGGTTCGCATGCTTTCAGGCCAAAGCATCCTCTTCCCTGCTGGACTTGCCCCACAATGTCTTTGTGCCTCAGGGCTGATGTAGCTTGCTGCACTGCATTGGATGGTGTCCACTTCCGCCCAGTTACTAGGGGCAGTGCAGCAGAACTGATGATCTTGTCTCTGGAGTCCTTCAGTGTCATCTGGAGTCTAACTTTGGAACACTTGTATTCCTCAGTTAGGCTAGTGAGAGGTAACTCCAGGACTCCTTTGCCATAGAGGCCGATGTTACTTAGACATCGTGGGACACCAAGCCATCTTTTAGCGTATGAAGTGATGGTTCGTTCTATCTTCTCCACAGTTGTTATAGGGACTCCATACACAGTGAGTGGCCACATTTTCCGGGGGAGGAGTCCAAACTGTAGGCACCAGAGCTTCAGTTTTCCAGGCAATAGTGCCTTGATGATGTCCTCCAGTCCGTTGACAATCTCTTGCCTTAGTTGTCTCACTTGATCTTTGTACTTGAGGCTTGCATTGTATCATCTGCCCAGGCTTTTGACCGGCTGCTCAGACACTATTCTGTCCTGGCTGACAGATAGCGAACAAAAAAATGAAGAGACCCAGTAGATGTGCTTTACTGTTGCTTTACTGAATCTTCTCATTTAACAGGTTTTTGTAAAACTGCAACACAGATAAAGAATACACATGTTACATGAAATATGCAGTTACATTCCAGTAAACACACATAAATGCAGCGACAAAGATGCAACTCACAACACAAATGAATCTCAACAACGAACCAAACCAGCCCCAGCAGCTCAACTAGCCTCTTGCTAACGGTTAGCTTTGCGATTAGCATTAGCATATTAGCACGGTTTTTATAACTTAAAATAAACGCTTCAAACATCACCTTAAAATTGCAGTGCTATGAAACAACTAAAATAAACCAAATGCACAAGTACTCACAGTTGGTTACACTCCAAGGCTCAGACAACCAACTCTCTGTTGTGGAGCACTTGTAGCCTAAACATTGGAAGGGCCTGGTACTTAAAGCCGCAGTACCTCAAAAACACCACCAGGGGGAAACTTATCTTATTTACTGACAGGAGTCAGAACAGACACTGTTGGAATTGGGTCGTCATCAATGAAGAACCTTGTGTCACTCAGCACCTCCTTAGCTAAGGAGCTTCTTTGAGATTTGCTGGGCTTGATTTTCATTTGGGCCCACTTGATGTTTTCCTGCAGCTTTCCAAGTAGCCGCTTAGTGCATGCTGCAGTAGTGGTCAGAGTTGTCATGTCGTCCATAATGCCCTGATAGGTGGAAGATGAAGCCCAGCCACCCATTTTGAAGCCCTGATAATGACTTCCATGGCCATCATAAAAGCCAAGGGTGAGACTGTGCAGCCTGCCATGATGGCTACTTCCAAGCGCTGCCATGTTGTTGTGAAATTGGCCACTGTGAAGCACAGTTGCAGGTCTTGGAAGTAGGTCTTGACCAGTGTGGTGATGAGCTCTGGTACATAGAAGAAGTTGAAGGATTCCCAGATAAGTTCATAGGGAACTGAGCCAAACGCATTGGCTAGGTCAAGGAAGACCACATGTAGGTCTCGCTTGTCCTTCTTGGCTGCTTGGACCTGATCTCATGCTTGTATGCTCCAAGCAACCAGAGAATCCTGGAATTCCGGCTTTCTGTACAGATGTATCAGTGTACTTATTTCTTTCCAAGTAGGTAGACAGCCTCTGTGCTACAATGCTGAATAAGATCTTCCCCTCGATGTTGAGAAGGCAGATTGGCCGGAATTGACTGATGTTTGATGCATCCTTTTCTTTCGGTATAAGCACCTCACCAGCCCTTCGCCAAGCCTTAGGTAGTCTTTGTTTCTGCCACACTACCCTCAGTAGCCTCCACAGAGAGCGTAGGACATCCGGTGCGTTCTTTCAGAGCTTGTATGGTACTCCGTTAGGCCGCAAGCCGATGCTGCTCTTGCTAGCCGGACGGTGTTCTCCACTTCTTTCCATTTTGGCAGGCTAGTGTCCAGGTTGAAGTCAGGTGGTTGAATTGGTGGGATGTCAGGTGTTCTTCCAGTTCCTGCTTTGATGTTTTCAAAGTTCCACTTTTTTCCTTGGTGAAGAGGTCTTTGATGAACTTGAAAGGGTCTTTGTAGAACTGTGTTCTTGTGTGTTCTTACTTCTTGTGAAGCTTCCTCAAGTTCTCAGCTCTTTGCAAAGATGCCAGAAGATTCTTGATGTCTGCTTGGAGAAGTCCGAGACCTTCTCTCTCAACGTCAGAGGCTCAGCTGTCTCCTCTCTCTGATTAGCCTCTTGACCTCCTGCTGCCTCCTGGACTTGGCTGGCACTGGTAGTTTCTTTCCACTTCTCCCTTTACTCACTCAAAAGCACTCTTCTCCGTAATTGTAGATTATATTGCCCATCCTTTCAAGCTTTTCCTCTGCTGTTCCCACTTGTTGCCCCAAGATTTGGGTTAGGTCACTATTGATCGTTTCCCACTCCTTCTTGTCGACAGCTTTGGGCCATTTCACGCCAGGTTTGGGCCGTTTGATCTTTTTCTCCATTGGAGGTCTTTGTGTGGGCTCCTGCATTTCTGTGCTTGTATCACCCTCTTCAGTGACAGGGGTACTGATGCTCTGTGAACTTTGGTTTGTGTCCCGTCGCTGTGCTTCACTCGACTGATTTGACTGGTTGCTTCGCAAGAAGTACTGGTTAATGCGAGGCCCTTGTCTCTGCTCTCTCAAGCACCTTTTCCTCCCTTGGTGGATCCTCAAGCCCGTCGCTGATGTTACTTTCTCTCAACCACAGATGCACACCTGACACTTGCATTCTGTTGCTGTCGTGGATGTCTTGGGTACTGTGCTCTCCTTTTCCATAGTTGTTTCTGTACCTGGGTCTGTAACCGTGTTGTCAGTCAATGAGCCATCTTGCGCCCCCGCTCAGTTGGAGACTGCTGCCATGAAAAAGGAAGGTAAAACCCACTTACAGAAACTTCTCAATTTTTTTTTGATCAAGGTCTTTTTATTAATGTGTTGCGAAAAATATGAACATATACATATTCATTATACAACCCCCCCCCCCTTTTTTTCCTTCCTCTATCCCCCTCCCCCAACCCACATAAAAATAAATAAATAAAACAAAACAAATTGAAAATAGATAAATAAATCAAAATGAATACATACATACCACACATATACATACATACTAAAAGTCAATTTCATCTGCATTCACATTCTCAAGGTAGTTCAAGAAAGGCTGCCAGACAGCAGAGAATTTTTTAATTGACCCCTTTATAGTGTATTGAATCTTTTCTAGTTGAATATAGTACATGACCTCTCTCACCCAGTGTCCATATACAGGTGGTAGTGCGCCTTTCCATTTTTGTAATATCATTCTTCTTGCTAAAAGAGTACAGAAAGCTATCATGTTAATTTGTAGTTTGGTCAAGCTGACATTTCTCAGAGTCACCCCAAACAAAGCAATAAAAGGGCACAGTTTCAGTGGAGTCTTACATACTTTCAATAGGGTATTTAAGATAGATTCCCAAAAGCTGCTCAATTTTGGACAGGTCCAGAACATGTGTATCAAGGTTGCAGGCTCTTGTCGACATTGATCACATGTAGGGTCAAGATCTGCTTTAACCTTGCACAGTCTTGCTTTAGACCAATGAAGACGATGTACAATTTTAAATTGAATTACTGAGTGTTTAAGACGGACAGAGGTGGAACAGATTCGGCCTATTATTTTCCCCCAACATTCTTCTGAGATTTGTTCACCTAGATCTTCCTCCCACTTATTCTTGAGTGACACCAGCGTTGCCAACCTCTGTTTACTCAACATCTCATATATTAAACTTACAGTACGCTTCTCATCTGGTTTACAATTAAAAACATCATCCACTAGGGATGGCAATGGACATGATGGAAAGTGGTCAACATTACAGGCAATAAAGTTTTGAAGCTGCAGATATCTATAGAAGTGAGCTCTAGGAATATTGAACTTTTGTACTAATTGTTCAGAAGTGCTAAACACATTGCCACAGAGAAGCTCATACATCGACCTTATTCCATGTTCTAACCACATGCTGAATGCCCCATCCCTAATAGATGGAGTAAACATACAATGTCCTTGAGGCGGTGCAACAAGTGAAAGCTCCGTGAGTGCGAAGTGGCGTCTAAACTGGTACCATATTTTTAGTGAATGTATCACAAGTGGATTCAAGGTGAAACTGGAAGTAGGTCGTAACAGTGGTAATTTAGCACAAAGCATACCAGTACAGATACCAGTGATACCAGACCAGTGGACGTTCTTTCCATGGCTACCCATGGCAGTGTGGTATCATCTCTTTTTGTCCAATATAGCATTTCTTTAATATTAGTGGCCCAATAATAACATGAAAAGTTTGGGAGTGCCATACCACCCATTCTTTGAGGTCTTTGTAGTATACTGTGTTTAATTCGGGGTTGTTTCTTGTTCCAAATAAAAGAGGATATCTGGCACTTTAGATTATTAAAAAAGGATTTGGTTAGAAAATTGGGAGACATTCAGAATCAGAATCAGAATCAGAATTCCTTTATTTGTCCGGCAAATGGGGAAATTTCTTTGTTACAGCAGCCAACGGTCAGGAATATTACAATAGACAATAGTAAAAATAAAAAATAAACAATATAATAAAATAAAAAGATAAGAAATAGAACAGACTCATATAAACATAATATTTACAATATGAACAGTGCAATTATACACAGTGTGGGCAGTGTATTTTTATTTACAAATAATAGATATGGGTATTAAAAATTGTCTAGTTAGTGCAAACCAAAGTGAGAATGAGAATATGTGTAGAGTTTGAGTACACATGTGAGGTCTACTGGGAGCAGTGCTGGTTGCACAGTCTAACAGCAGCAGGAAGGAAGGACCTGCGATACCTCTCCTTCACACACTTGGGGTGTATCATTCTGTCCCTGAAGGAGCTGACCAGTGCGGTGATAGTGACCTGCAGGGGGTGGGACTCCTTCACCTGCAGCGATGACAGCTTATCCATCATCCTGCTCTCTCCCACCACCTGCACTGGGTCAAGAGGGCATCCCAGGATGGAGCTGGCCTTCTTGATAAGTTTATCAAGTCTCTTCCTGCCTGCTGCCGAGATGCTGCTGCTCCAGCAGACTACTCCATAGAAAATGGCTGATGCCACCACAGAGTCATAGAAAGTTGTCAGGAGTGCCCCCTGCACTCCAAAGGACCTGAGCTTCCTCAGCAGATGGAGTCTGCTTTGACCTTTCTTATAGGTTGCTGCAGTGTGATCAGTCCAGTCCAGTTTATTGTTCAGGTGAACTCCCAGGTACTTGTAAGATGTCACCACCTCAATGTCCATTCCCAGGATGTTCCCCTGTGTGCAGGGTTGTCTGTGCCTGCAGAAATCCACCACAAGCTCTTTGGTCTTCCCGGCGTTGAGCTGGAGTAGGTTCCGCTGGCACCAGTCTACGACGTCCTTAATAAGTTCTCTGTAGGCTCTGTTGTCCCTGTCCCTGATAAGGCCAACGATAGCAGAGTTGTCAGAGAACTTTTGTAGATGGCGGTGGGGTGATTGGTGGGAGAAGTCTGCAGTGTACAGGGTGAACAGGAAAGGGGCCAGGACTGTTCCCTGTGGGGCCCCTGTACTGCAGACGACCGTGTCCGACACACAGTCCTGAGTCCTAACATACTGTGGCCGGTTGGTGAGGTAGTTGAGGATCCAGGACGTGAGGTGTTGGTCCACCCCCATGAGCTCCAGCTTGTCCCCCAAAAGTGCAAATATAAACATTTAGGAAAAATGTTCATTTTAACAGTATTTATTCTTCCACCCAGTGAATGAGGCAACAAATCCAACCTTTCAAGGTCTTGCTTTAATTTAGAGAGCAAGAGTAAATAATTTGCTTTATATAGCTTGTTATCATTTTGTGTGATCCAGATACCTAAATATTTGAATTTTTTGTGACTTATTTTAAAAGGAGTTGAAATAGGAATGGGAGGTTCTCCTGCTGTTTTTCCAATAGGCATAAGGTCACTTTTTTTAAAGTTCACCTTATACCCAGATATTTTCCCAAATTCTTTAAGTAGATCCAGAAGTATTAGGAGGCTATGTAAAGGGTCTGATATAAACAATAACATGTTGTCAGCATAAAGCCAAACTTTATGTGCTAAGCCCCCCCGATGAATACCTTTAATGTCGACACATTGCCTTAGGGCAATAGCCAGTGGCTCAATTGCCAATGCAAAGAGGAGGGGTGACAAGGGGCACCCCTGCCTCGTTGGAGTTCAAAAAAAGGAGATAAGTTGCTGTTAGTGCGTACCGCAGCCAAAGGGGAGGAGTAGAGTATCCTAATCCATGATACAAAATTAGGTCCAAAACCAAATTTTTTTAAGCAAGTGAAAAAGAAAATCCCATTTCACCCGATCAAACGCTTTTTCTGCATCAAGTGAAATTATTATCTCTGAGGCATCAATTGTGGGTTGGCTATAAATTATATTCAGCAGACGTCTGATGTTAAAAAAGGAATATCGGTTCTTAATAAAGCCTGTTTGATTGGGTGAAATGATGGATGGCAGAATCTTCTCCAAACGGCCGGCCAGAACTAACTTTAGTAAGAATTTTTGTATCCGTATTTAGCAGTGAAATTGGGCAATATGAACTACAATCAAGATCTTTTGATTTTTATCTTTTTTAAGGATCAAAGACATTACCGCTTGTCGCATTGTTGGAGGTAGAGACTGTGATGCGTAAGACTCCTCAAAAACTGACATTAGTAGAGGACTGAGTTGAGGAGAACATTTTTTTGTAGAAATCTGAAGAATATCCATCTGGACCGGGTGATTTTCCAGATTGCATGTTTTGTATAGCAATCACAATTTCTGCAGTGGAAATTGGCTCCTCAAGACTAGCTGCTACATCTGGAACCAGCTCAGGGATATTAGAATTTTGAAAAAAGTTCTCTATGTCTGAGGTGCTATTAGATGAAGAGGACCTATAAAGTGTCTGATAGAATTTAAAAAAACTTGTATTTATTTCTAAGGTATCAGTACATTTAACCCCTTGATCATTTCAGATTTCCAGGATGGCTTGATTGGCAGTGCGTTGTCGCAGCTGGTGTGCTAAGAGCTTGCCTGTTTTTTCCCCATGTTCATAGGCATAACTTCTTGATTTTGATATAAGATACTCTGCTTGTCTAGTAGATAGTAGTAGATATAAGATAATACTGTTTGCAGTATTAAGCGGCGTTTGTACATCGCAGATGTGGGTGAGAGGCTGTATAATGCATCCAGTTTTTGAATCTCATTTGTTAGTTCAGTGAGGCACTCTGTTGTAGCTCTCTTTTGTTTTGCGCAGAACGAAATGATTTGTCCCCTCAAGTATGCTTTCAAAGATTCCCATGCAGTTGACGGATGGATGGATGAGTGGACGGAGCTGAGGCTTACCACGGCGGCCCAGAACCAAAATCAAGGGAGGAGGAGAAACTAAATCAAAACACCCGTGGCACTGCACACACACGCAACTGGGGATCGGTGAGAAAAACCCACCACCAGCGGATCCGGAAAAGGAGAGAGAGAGGCGCGCCAGGTATGGACACTCTATATAGCGGCACGGTGCCGCCATCAATCAGTGCTCCCGATAACACAACACAGCGCCCTGCTGCGAGAGGGGGTACACAGCGCTCCGGCCACATAAGAAATAATTCAATTTCAGATTCTATAAATTGAACAAACCCCTCATCCGAAAGTAATAAAGGTTTAAATCTCCACTGCCGATAATTTGGGCACACATTGGGAATATGTATTGAAACAGCCATAAGGGGAATGATCCGATATCACCATGGCCTTATAGTCACAATCTGTTACTAAGGGGAGAAGCTTTTTATCCAAAAGAAAATAATCAATGCGTGAGAAGGTCTTATGTACCAAAGAAAAAGGAGTATCTGTGTGACGTAGGGTTATGGAAACGCCAGATATCCGCAATTCCATATGTGTTTAGGAAACATTGTATTGTACGTGCTGATTTAGAGACAGGGATTCCTTTTTGGGAGCTACGATCTAGGATGGGTGACAAGACACAGAAGAAGAGTATAAGAATGAGGTGATGCGTGACATATTTGGCAGCCTTGAGTTACTGAAAAAATCCTGGTCGTCCCAGTTTGGAGCATAAATAATATAGAATTAATGGGAACCCATACAATTGTCCTACTACAATTATATATCGTCCTGCTGGGTCTGAATCTACACTAGTTGTTATAAATGGTAAAGTCTTATTAATTAGTATAGCAGCCCCCCTTGCTTTAGAGTTAAAGTTGGAGTGGTATATTTGGCCTACCCAGCCGCTCTTGTGGTCAGAATTACGCAGATGGTTTCCTTGTAGAAATGCTACATCAGTCTTGAGTTGTTGTAAATGGGTAAAAACCTTTCTCTGTTTCACTGGTTGGTTAAGAGATTTGACATTCCAAAGTTGACTAAACAGCCCTTAGATAGATCAGAGTGATTAGTAGTCATCAAGAGTTAATTAGTTAATTGAGTGCAGAGTGTAACTGTGGCGCTGAAAAACACATACATGAAAAGAACCCCCCCCCCCAAAAAAAAACAAAAAAAAACGCTTACCAAAAACATAAACAGTCTGGCCTAAATTCAACCCTGTAACATTCTCAAAACTATCACCTAATAGAACATTGTGACTGTAGAGACCCTTGCACGTGTATCCACACATCAAGTGCTTGTTTGGTTAACTCCAAGCCCACATATATGGGGCTCCCACTGAACCAGTGTCCCACATGTAAATATTCAATAGCCAAGAACCTGTTGTGCTTTAACAGAGGCTGTGCTTCATCAAGGACATGGAAAAGCTAGTAAGAACAAGAATGGAGAACTATTCTTAAACAAACAAAAAAGGGCTATCCTTCCAGAACTGAGAAAGAGATAGAAGTGCTATCCTTTACATCATTCTAACTTAAGAGCGTCTATCAGTATAGCTTTTTTAAATTTTTTTTTTTTTTTTAAGAAAAACAAAACAAAAACGACTCAATGTCAAATACTGACCAGCGCAGAAGGATACTCTATTTCCATTTTGTCCATGTAGTGAATGCCTGGCAGAGCTTCACTGGCCCCAAAGTCATTAAAGCTGGAGTGTGTAAGTTATTTCTGACGTCATTTGGTCAAAAATCAATAATAACCTTTCAGCATATTGTAATTCATAGTGTTATGACAGAACACTGGACTTCTGTGTCTCCTCTTGGCTCTGTATTCAGGCTTTAAAAAATCAGTGCCGTGACGGCAGTGTTCAGCCAATCACAGTTCATTTCACAGAGCAAGCTGTTTTGGGCGTTCCTATCGGTTGCTCGACCAAAGTCGATGCGCGTTCACCTTCCATCGGTGGTGAAGGTGCAGTGGCAGACGTCCCGGCAGGAAAAGCCGCTATCCCGGCATTACCAACAAAAGCGTACACGGCTAAGCAAGCCAAAAAAAGTAAGACCGATGTAGAGAAACGAGAGTCTAAGAGGGAGAGTGACAATAGACGGAATAAATCGCGTGTAAACATTGGACAAGCATATCCGAGGTGGAGAAAGCTTAGCGATAGCATCGGGCTGAAGTTGGATTCTTAGCTTGCTGTTCTTCTCCTGGACAGGTGAGCCTCCAATGCAAGTTTTACGTAGCTGATAATCTAAAGGTGTGGTAGTAATTGGCTGTGTAGTTGAAATGACCGTGAATCTAATAAAGCAGGCGGTTTGTGGTCACAATTGATGAGTAATGTTGTGAGTAGATTAGCTTTATGCTAACCGTAGCCAAAGGCTCACGACAGCTACAAGCCAAAGTCAACGTCAAATGTATTGTCAATACCGTTATATATACACGACATACAGAGGACGTGTGTCGTGTAAATATGGATGTGACAGTTTTTTTTTTTTTTCAGGTTACGGTGAAAAGAAAGAAGTGTCTGAATAAAGTGGCTGTCTCCGATAGTCCGTGCATGTGGGGGTAATTGTTTACTGTAGCGTTATATGTTGTTTTATTATTCTTAGCATTCACACCTCTTTCCCGTGATATATAAGTGTTGCTGTTGTCATTAGATTATTATAAGTATCACGTCAGTATGACAAATGTCGTAGCGTTATTAGTGCCAGACATGTAGGCTATGTCATGCTGAGACATTAGCAAGAAATAATTGTTGTCGGTCTCTATCGCTCTTCTAAACAATACAAAAGTAATGTCTGTTTGTTCATACATTCAATTTGTTCACGAGAGAAAGGTAAAGTACTTTCTTACCTGTAATTCGGCCATGGCAAGTGTATGACAGAAAAGTTCCGACGTGAATATTCCAAGCTCTACAGTCGCGTGCGTCCACGAGAGTGGAAAGTGAAAGTGTGGAGCTACGGAGTCGAAACAGGGAGGGAGGGGGGGCGCAGTTGTTTCCATCTCAGTCTCATGCGTTTTTCACATATTCTACAAACTCCAGCTATAAGTAGAAAATAACCAGTGGAAATATACCAATTACCGGGCATCCTCTGGTAAGATACAGAGAGTTTCAATCATGTCCCATCTTCTGCTGCCTTGATGATGTTCCGTTTCACGTAGTCCATGGCTTTTCCCAGATCCAGAAACTCCTTGTCCTCCCCTTTGTACGAGATGTGGAGCTGTGCAGGGAACAGGAGCGCTTCTTTTAGTAATTTAGGGCGCATTCACACCAACAGCAGTTGGTGCGCACTAAACAGTCCATTCAAACCAAAAGCTCTTAGTTCGATTCGTTTTCGTCGGTGTGAAAGCATCAATCGCACTCAGGTGCGCCCTAAATCAAGCTGACCGAGACCTCCAAAAAGGGGTGGTCTCGGTCCGCTTGATTCCGCACCAAATGCCAACCTTTGGTGCGGTCCCTCTGGTGAGAACGCGAACCTGGACCAACTCAGGTATAAACGAAATGTATACACAGCATAACAGATTATACAGCCTAGAAATCTAGACCCTAGCGGTCTGGCTTGTCAGGCTATAGCCTACCTTGTGGGTCTTTGGAAAAAGGTGCTTGTCTCATCATCACCATGACAGCACTTGTGAAAATAGCGCGTCTCCTCTCCCTGAAATGACGCGCTATACGTCTTCGGCGAATCCAGTACATCCGCAGATTGTTCTCCAGCCGCGACTAATTCTGAAATTGGATATTTTGCCAGAAATGGCTGATATTGACAATATAAAAAGCAAGGACCAGCGCAAGTAACAGTGTACGAACTTGTCGCTCCATTGTGAAAGTCCAAATTGGCGCTTATTTCTACCGGAAGATGACGAAACGTCATTCAGACCAATTTTGGTCCATTTGCATGTGTGAACGCGGACCACACCGCAGTCTGTATGCTACAATGTAACAATTTTACTGCCTGGTGCGGACCAAATAATTGAACTAGTGGTGTGAAAGCGCCCTTAGACACAGACGCCGTGGTGCTCGAGTTCGGTTCCTCCGGGACCCCCAGGATGCGGATGTTGCACTTCTGCATTCTCCCTTCCATATCTTCACATTTACCTCTCAGATCAGTCAGCTCTTTCTGCAGACTCGATACTGTAGTTTGCAGGGTGACCACTTCATCTGTCCATGTTGACAGCCCGCTATCCACCTCCTTGACCGTGGTTTTCATTTGGTCAATCTCAGTGCAATTTCATTCCTTACTGCCTGCAGTTCGGTCTAAATGAACTTAAAGTCGTCAGCAAGCGTGTTTTTCAGCTCTTTTTTTTTTATCACAGTGGTAATATCTCCTTTGATAGAGTTAAGAATCTGGAGCTTTAGGTCTGCCATGTCCAAACCTCCGTGCTCTGCGCTGTCGTTGGCGGTGTTGTGGCCAGGCGGGGAGTTCGGGTCATTAGCAACGGTCGCACTCTGGGTGGAGGAGGCGCTGGGCCTAGCTGTGGTTGGTCCGTTGTACTTATATTTTCTCAGATTGGAAGCCATTTCAAAAACTGAAATTACATTAAATACGCCCCTAGGTTCTTAAGTTGCGCTGTTATGTCAAAGTAGGTTGAAAAACACTATTTTTGAAACTGTAATGCAGAAGTTCAGCGGGAGCCTCAGCAAACACTCCATTGCTGGCTTGCTCTGCCCCCAGAAACTTCTCTTAAAGTGGTAGATCACTTTTACAGATTTAGGAATACAAATTGGATCTAAACTAGCTTGGACTGTTACAATTAACTGTGAGCCTTTGATGGAAGAAATAACAAAATCAATTCATGGATGGATTACCCTGCCTCTATCTTTGATTGGCAGAATAAATATTATATAAATGAATATACCCAGTAGGTGATTTGTTAATTTTTAACAGGGGGGATGGCTCAATGGGAGCACCACCCTGCCCCGACACACCTATGTACACCTCCCAAAGGACATTGTTGCAGGACGCCTTAACCATAACTGACATTTCTAATTCTCCAATTCCATTTTATCCAGTTATCTTCCTTCTCTCCCTACTACAATTGTCCTTTTATAACTGTATTAAGGTAATGAGTAAATACACCTTTAAATTGTACGCAGTGGACTGAGTTTATTCAGGTAGGATTTTCTCATGTTTCTCACAATACACTACAAGCAGGGTCATTTTAAGTTACATGACCCCTTGGAATTTTTTACCATCTAAATTCCTTGAAGGACACACAATGAACATTGTGCAAAATAGTAGAGCCTGACCGATTTATCGGCCGATATGAGCCTCTCACAGATACATTGGTTTCGGCGTATATATTGTCCGATATGCACCGATATGAAAACCTTATATTTAAAAACTATAATGGAGAAAAACATGCTTGGGGCAATATAAAATTGGTGTAATGACATAGTTTGTCCCGCAGAGTGCGCTTCAAGGGGGGATAAAACAGCTGGTGTCAGGAAATGTAACAGCTACCTCACTAATGGTTAAACTATAAACCAGCACAAAAATGACAATTACCAACATAACATAAGCCACCATGTTCTGAACAGGCACACTAAAAACACTTACAAAAAGTCACATTTTAGTTTTAGAACAAGCAAACTTGTTGTGCTCCTCCTCTACACGAGAGACACGCTGGGAATCCACCGGAAGCTGCTCTATGACGTCGCGTCTGCTACAGGTTTTGTTCCGCCCTCTGCACGACATCATACCATGAATGTATAAAGAGAACCCAGCGGGAACGTTTCAGAACCGAGCCTTTGGCCTGCCCGATTTTGTTGACTTGCTCAGATTTTGTTGATCTGGTCATTTTTAGTTTTATTACAATCGGGAGTCTGCACAGGGTGTTTTATTTTGAAAATTGACCAGATGCTCTATGTCGTTCCTGTGTCTCTGACTTCCTGCCGGCGCGATCTGCTCTGTGCAGCTTGTTGCGGCTTCCGTCAAAAATCGACCAGGCAGCCGGAACTCAAAGCAGACGTGCACGGCTTGACTCCACTGTGCGCTGGAGCTGATCGCAGCCGCTTGTGATTTGTAACACACTTTCTGCTACTAGGGGATGGAGAGTGATGGCAGGTTAACAAGGGGGATGCTTTTTGGTAATTTTGCTAACAAGGGGGACGGCATCCCCCCTCATCCCCCCTCAAATCGCCTACTGAATATACCCCCTAAAATATTGTATGTATTTCAGAATATTCCATTACCTGATGATTTTTTTCAGAAAATAATAAAGTTATTCACAGAATTTATATGGGCAAATAATCGTGCCAGAGTTTGCTTGTCTCTTCTATATTTACCATATAGTAAGGGGGGCCTAAAAAGTCCAAATATAACCTGGTATTATTGGGCGGTATAACTAAGGACCATTAAGTTGTATTTTGCAACAAGGGGTATTCCACAATGGAAAGAAATGGAATTGGAGGGCATAAGTTTGCCTCTACCCCTGTACTTATATTCAGACACATTGTCGAATTTGATGAAACAAACTACTAATCCAGTTGTTAAAAATATGATCAAGGTGTGGTTTGAAGTGAAAAAAAAAAAATTAAAGAACCTAATGTATTGTCTCAGTACAGTCCCATTTGGGGAAAACAGCACTTTATTCCAGGGAGAGCAGATGCTGTATTTGGAACATGGGCATCAAAGGGATTAGAAGATTCAGGAGAACCAAAGGAAGAGACCACCTCCCCCTCTACATACATGGTAATGAGGTGGAATGTGTCGACGATCTCAAGTTCCTTGGAGTCACCGTGTCGAGGCAGCTGACATAGACCTCTAACACCTCACAGCTTGTCAAAAAGGCCCAACAGAGACTGTTTTTCCTCAGGAAGCTGAGACAGGCCCAGCTCCCACAGAAACTGTTGGTCAACTTTTACAGGAGTACCATCGAGAGTGACTGTGCAATGGTGTGGTATGCCAGCTGCACGGCTGACGAACGCAAAGACCTGCACCGTGTGGTGAAAGCAGCCCAGCGCATCATTGGGACGGAGCTTCCTACACTGTACACTGTTTATGCTGCCAGGCTGAAGAAAAAAGCCAATAGCATCTGTAAGCACTGTACACACCCCAGACACTCCCTATTCAAACCGCTGCCTTCAGGCAGATGGTTCAGGACAATAAAATCCACCACCAACAGACTGAGAAACAGCTTCTACTCCAGAGCTGTGACCTCCATCCACCCCCCATAATGAACAATCCCACCCACAGAAACTGCAGCAGCGGCTGACATACTTGCACTATCTTGCACCACCACTGTTTTGCACAATTACACTGTCAAAGCTGCTACCTCTGTCTTTACTGTATACATTCTATATATATATATATATATATAAATAAAAGTATATTTTTACTATATATTTTATTTGGTATAGTTTACCTTTCTTACTTTGCACCATTTGTTTCTATTGACCTGAAGAGGAAGCCATGCATTTCATTGTACATGTGTATAGTGACAATAAAGAATATTCTATTCTATTCTATTCTAGAAAAGATTCAAGTCTTGTATCTACCCAATTCAGACAGTATGATGTCATTTGAAGAAATTAAACACAAGTATGACATAGATAAAAAAAATATTTTTTAAAATAACTCCATCTCAGAAATTTCATTGGAACGAGTCAAAATGGTATTATAACCAAACCCTTAACATCCAGCTTAGAAAAATTGATGTCTAAGGACAGTTTAAGCAAAGGTGCTATTTCAGAGCTGTATGATTTATTAATGTCTAATTCATCAGAAACTTGGATTGTAAACAGAATTTATGGAGTAAAGACCTGGGATAAGAGATCTCCTCAGAGGACTGGAGATCAATATGCACAAAGGCTCTCTCCCAATCAGTCAACACAAGATTAAGATTGTTACAGTATAAATGGACAATGAGAACATATATCACACCAGCTAATTTAAATAAATATAATAGTAACATTCCGGATTTATGTATAAAATGAATGAAAGATAAGGGGACGTTATTCCACTGTGTGTGGCAATGCAGTAAGGTCAAAGCTTTTTGGGAAGAAATTTAAAAAACAATAGAAAAAAATTATCTCAAAAGATCTTTTGATGAACCCAGTTTTTATTTTATTTTAGGACTCTACCCCAAAGATCACAAGTACACCAAGAGTGAACAAATAATGATAGATATGTGTCTTTTGCATGCTAAGAAATCAATTGCATTGTTTTGGAAAAAGACCAGCAGACCAAGTGTCACATATTGGGTTAGGCAAATGTTAATAACTATTCCTCTGGAGAAAATAACATATACAAAGAGGGAAGCAAAGTTTGGGGACCATTTCATTTGTTTGTGAAAGGTGTGGAGCTAGCAGATGAAGAGGAGTATTGAGTACTGGTTAATGTTAACCTCGTAATGAGGCTAATGAGAGTTCAGGCTGTAGACGGTGAGGTTACCTCAAATGAGATTGATTAGACAACAATTTGTTACATAATTTTTGGAATGTACAAATGTTTCTGTCAGTGTTTTTATTTTTTTCCCCCCTTTCTTTCTTTTGACTTAAGTTTGCTGATCTGTTTGAAATTTCGTTTCTATCACCTGTGCCTCAGTGTAGACTTGAGTGGGAGAAGTACACTTCTGTAAGTTTGAAACTGTACACTCTACACATGTGTTTTATTGAGTAAAATGTTAATAAACATATTGTTCAAAAAATGTGCTGTTTCCAGCTAAAAGTGAATATATCATGGTTTTGTTACTCTTCTATGACAGTGAACTGAATATCTTTGGGTTGTGGACAGCAAAAAAACCCACAATAACCTATATCCCTCCATGGCGGTGGCATGTTAATTTTGTCTTTAGAAGGATAAAACTTTTTTGTACACAAAAACAACACCAAAATGAATGAACACCAATTTGAATAAATTAATGGAAAATTATGTTGCATGTTTCTTTCTCTGTTTCCTCTGTTTCTTATTTGATATCTGTGCTGTTATTATTAAAGAGCCAATGTAGCAAGGTCAAGTAGCTTTAAAAGTTTAGCTGGTGGGCCAAGTACATGTTGCACATGCTGGTTTAGTTTCTAAATGTCTCCTAATTAGAAATTGAGGTTCCTGTTTCCTCAGGGGCTGCATCTGTATTGGACTGTAATTGAGGACTGAACACACCAATGACATCCATGATCATGTTTTGATAGCTTATCCAAAAAATTTGACCATGTATGATTGAGGTACATCCTAATTAATTATTTAACAATTTTAGTTGAAGGAAAATTAGCATTCAGTATGGCTGGATACATCTCTTACTGGTTCTAGTAAAAAAAAAAAAAAAAAGGGTTATATTCATGTGTTTAATAGGTAAGTGGTACTTGCCTGCTTTTCTATTCTTTTGTGTTAAAACACTTATTTATAAGTTTGATGGTGAGAGTAACTTCTAAGTTAATGTTTTCAATTTTCGTACCGGTATTAACCTTGGTTTACACGTGTATTACATAATGTGCATTATTTTCACCTATTCAATTTGAGAATATTTAAATGAACTTGAGATTAATTTAATTACTAGTATTAGTAACTGGTGCTTGCAGGTCTAACCATCACTGCAGCATCTGTTTAAAATTAATGAAGCTGTTCTTAACTGCACAAAAATGTTTACCACATCCATATACTTTGGCTGTTATTGTGATAATGTTTCTTAATTGTCACCCTAATGAGGGCATTGAAGGTAACAGCTGAAATCAATGTGTAGACTGTACATACAAAAAATGTTGCTTGAATATTTAACCAACTATCAAAAGTGCAAAAGACTGACAATAGCAATGTGAAATATAACAGTAAGACAAGGACAGCAGTAGGGAAGAAGCTACCTGATGAAAATGCAGGGACTTAAATAAAAACACATTCAGAATTGTGTTTGAATGTCTGTGTTATGCTATTTCTCATTGAAATTGTCTACCAAACATGGGGTTTAACAGAGTTCCCCACCCCAAGCACCTAGTTAAAATCTGGACATCCTTGTCAACCTCTCCATACTCCATACCAGGAGTGTACTCTAGTATTCCCCCTGCTGGTCATATCACTAAATTAAATTAAAATGCTCATTAAAAGTTTATGTTGTTTTCCAAAGACATTGACAGTGGGTTTGTATCCTACAGGAGCACTGAGTTTTGAAAAACATAAAACAAAGGTTTGATGAATGCCGTTAATAATTCATAAGACTGCAATTTAAATATTTCATTTTTTATACACTGCACAAAAAAGTAAGAAAAGGACAAGGACATAAGCAAGGAAATATGAGGCTCCTTGGAATGGCAAATAGTGGTAGACAACCCCCTAGGCAGACAGAAATGGTTTAACCCTAGTGCTTAGTAGCCAATGGGAACATACTGTATGACACTCACGCATTCAAATTGAAAGCATAGCCAAAAGGCTCAGAAAACACACTGATCACCCATAACATTAAAATTACTGACAGGTGAAGTGAATAACAGTGATCATCTCTTTATAGTGCAATGTTTTTCCAAAGAAACTTTGGATCCTGGCATTCATGTGGATGCTACTTGACACACACCACCCATCCAAACACTGGTGTAGACCAAGTACCTTCCCTCATGGTACCAGCGCTCCCTGATGGCAGTGCACCCCCAGTAGGACAATGCTTCCTGCCACATGGGAAAACCTACTCAAAAATGGAACATGGGAAAAAAAGAGCTCAAGGTGTCAACTTGGCCTCTAAACTCCCTAGATCCCACTCTGATTAAGCATTCGTCCCTGATCAAGTCTGATCCATGGAGGCCCAATCTCAGATTAGGCTGGGCTCTGGTGCCGGTGTTTGAGTAGGTGTTCGCGTCATGTGGCATCAACATGAATGCCAGGACCCAAAGTTTCCCAGCTGAATGTTGCATCGTAATGAGATAATGATTGTTATTCACTTCAGCTGTCAGTGGTTTCAATGTTGTGGCTGATCAGTGTACGTGAAAATGATGTGTATGTTAGATTAAAGTCTATCCATGAATGTCTTCACATAAGAACTAGAGGAATCTGGACTCATTAAAGGCATCATCAATGTGATTATCAATGTGTGTGCACAGAGTTGAAGTCTGCTCCGAAAATTAAAGTGACATAATTGTTTTACTAATCTATAATTATAATCTGTTTGTGAGTTAAAAAAATAAAAGCTAAATATGGTATAGTTAAAATTTGCCCTGTTCATTTCCATGAAAGCTGACACATGAAGACAAAAGAGTTTGACAGTCGGGTTTAAAAATGCCTCGATGTCCCTGTAACATGCATGCATTATGTATCCCATATCAAGCATGTGCACTAGAGACTTCAGCTGCTTCTCTTACAATGTAAGTTAATGGGAAAAAGTGTTTTTGGACGTGAGGTTGTAATTAGTCTGGCCTTTTTGTAAAATTGGCTTCATAGCCTGGTGCTCCTCGAATATTAAAGTCATTGTTACACATTCATGATAAGGATTTTTTTGCTGTTTGAGTTGCCAATTTAAAAAAGTTCAGTGAAGTCTGCAACCCAAAGGGACTCTTTGGAGTCTGCAGAAAGTCTGCTTGAAGGCCCTAGTGGACTGGATTAATTGTTTCGGACAGCCTTTTGCAGACCCTATGAGTCTACAAGAGTGGGGAAGTCTGTACATGTAAATGCAGTTAAAGAAGAAGAGGGCCAAATCCCAATGTCAACACTCACAGACTCATAGACTTTGAGGCACATTCCCAGTAAGTCTGCAAAGCCTTAGGGTGGTCCCACTGTCAAATCGTTAAGTGCATGAGGGCGCGAGGATTTCTGTAAGTTTGGGATTACCCACAGTTCATACTTCAATGTTCAACACATTAAACATGAAAACAACAGTGATAATCCAGATGGTGGCACTCTTGATTATCTGATTGATTTCATCACACCATATTCAACATTGTTGACTCACAAACAGAACTTTCCTAAACCACTACCTATGATCTTATTTTCTCCTAGAACCAATTTTTACTTAAATCCCTTTTTATTAAACAACAAAAAAATTGAACATTCTGGAACTATTTTTCCTGAGTGAATATGCTTGTATTTGTGCATTTCTGTTATTGGTTTTATATTATCAGCTATATATTTTAAAACGTGAAATAAAGAACCCAAAGGGTAAAATGAAATGTTGATGCGTGTCTCATTCCTCTTTAAACCATTTGCTCTCACTCTTACCAGGTGACGTCAACTAAGTCCATGAGGATTCAGGGGTTCAGGACCAGGCATCAAGCTTCAGGGGAATATTGGTATTGGGCCAAGGTTTTCATACTCGGCAAATGGAAAAACCCACATACATTGAACGCATCAAAAGAAACACATTCTGCCTCCGTCATCACGCACAGGAACGTAACCCAATCAGGTGGAGAGCCTGCGCTCAGGGAAGAAGCAGATGATATGGCAGCTTTGAGACAGTCCAGGTGGAACTTGCTTTGTTAACACGGCTAAACCTTAAATTATGAGACTTTAGGTCAGAGGCGGCAGCTGCTCGAGATGATTTATCTAATATTGATCTCTGCGTTCTCCGGAGCAGTCGTTACGTTGGTATTACAGTTCTTGCTGATATACCGGAGAAACACCGAGCCCATCGGCAGGGCAGTGCAGTATGTCAAAGTAGTGCCTGATCACGCATTGAAGGATTACTTTAATACCCAACATGCCGAACCAGGCCAGCAGCAGCAGGACACCGCAGCATTCGCTGCCTCTAAACAGCAAGAGTCGGTCCCAGCCAGGCAGCAGGAAGCGGCAGTCAGCGGCGGCAGCCCCAAACAACAGCCGCCACCGACCGCACAGAGCGAGCCCGCGGATGCGACCAAACCCGAAACGTGCAATTTCCTAAACGCTATATTTCTGTTCCTGTTTAGAGAGCTCAGAGACACTCCCGTCGTGAGACACTGGCTCACCAAGAAGATCAAGGTGGAGTTTGAGGAGCTGCTGCAGACCAAGACAGCAGGACGGCTCCTGGAGGGACTCAGTCTCAGGGATATTTCCCTGGGCAATTCTCTGCCCATCTTTAAAACGGCCAAACTTATGAAACCGGTGCATTTAAACGAGGACGGCATGCCCGAGGAACTCAACTTTGAGGTGGACATCGAATACAATGGCGGCTTTCACCTCGCCATCGACGTCGAGCTGGTGTTTGGGAAGTCTGCCTACCTGTTCGTGAAGATGAGGCGCGTTGTGGGCAGGCTGAGGCTGCAGTTCACGCGCATGCCCTTCTCCCATTGGTCATTCTCCTTCCTCGAGGACCCACTGGTGGATTTTGAGGCGAAGTCCCAGTTTGAAGGCAGGCCGCTGCCTCAGCTCACCTCGATCATAGTGAACCAGCTGAAACGGGTCATCAAGAAGAAACACACCTTGCCAAACTACAAGATCAGGTAGGCTCAAGATCCACCGTTTACATTCTGACACCACAACACTGTGTGTGCTGAAGAAACCCAGCTGTTCAAACACCCCCCTGTTCATCACACTAATGCTCTCACGCCAAAAACAAACTGTTACTGAAGAATCATAATAAATGAATAGCTTCCCCCCATCTGACAGAATGAGGAGAAAGAGCTAACTAGTCAGAGGTCCCACTGTAGTAGTCTATAGTAGGCTACAAGTGCTTAGGTGTTTATTATTGTTTGGAAATTAGATTCAAGAATCACATTTCACTCTTCTATTCCACTGATGGTTCACCCAAAGTCACAATAATGGTAGCTACTAAGCAAATTTGAATTTGAATGAAAAACAAAAGAAGTCCAAATGAATTTTCAAGCCTTTCTGACTGTTTTTATTCTCTCTGACCAGAGCAGCTGCTCTGCCTCCTACATTCCTTCCCTTTCTTTACAGCAGTAAGCAGCTCCTCATTTCCATTTGAGTTCAGTGTGGATCAGTGGTGTCTTATCATCATCGTATTCAAAAATAAAGTGTTGTGGTCTACTTTTGGGGACTTCTGTATGTACCTTCACACTTTGTACTTTTTGCTCAGTGAATAAAGTTAGAATTAGCATATAAGTAGGACTGGGTGGTTTTGCCTTAAAATAATATTGCAGCATTTTTAAGTCATATTGTGATATGAGATATATACCTCAATATTTGAAAGTCATCAGCAATGGTGATAGAATGACAAAATGAAAAAAATGGGTAAAGACAAGTATTAAAACAAGTAGAACTGTCTGGAAAGTTCAGAAAATGACATCACTTTACTGTAATGCAGCCTTTAAACCAGGAAAGGACAACACTTATGTCATATCACAGTATAACAATATCCAAATCTCAGACGGTATTCAGTCTCATATCACAATAACGATATATATCGTTAATATTGCCCAGCCCTAGCATATAGCATGCAATTGGAAAAACCACATAATGGCCCTGTTCACATTTGGTATCAATGTGCGTCCTATGGAGAGAGATATGTCTAAAAACTATATGTAAATGCACGAACCATGATCCACAAATATTCCACAATTTACAAATGAGTTCTGCTATCCACAAACGACGAAGTTGGCTTCCAATTCGAAACTTCTCATTCAGCAGTTAAGGGGAAAGTTGAGGGAAATTTATCTTATGATGCTGAGCGACCAGTCCAGGTCTTTTTGCACCCCTTACTGTTGTGAAAGTGTGTTAGACCTTAGTATACAGCCTCAGCACTGTCTGAGCACCTTTATTTTTTTTGTGAAAATACATGAAAGAGAGATTTCACAGCTTTTTTCACATCTAGACCACATTAGATCAGGTCTCCTTCAAAAACCACTATACCTTATCCAATCTGACACAGTTATTCAGGAGAGGATTAATTTAAACACAGTTTCAGATTTGTGAAACCTTTATTGTATTTGATTAGACATTTCACTGCTTTTTTCACATCTAGACCACATTAGACAATGTCACCCTCAAAAATCACTATACCCAGACCTGTCAAATCTGGACTAGATTATCCCAGAAAGGCCAAAGAGTCTTGCAAATGCAATTTCAGATTTGTGAAAGCTTCATTACACTTGTGACAATGCAACAAATTTGATTTATTGTAGAAGTCGTTGCCATTGACAACTTTTCTGTTTTTGTGTGAGAAAGAAGAGATATCTTTACCTTTTTGAAAAAGATTAGAATATCTTCATAGATTGGTCCATTGATTAATTCACTGTTCTGATTCTTCTTTAAAAACATTACTGTTGTTCACTCACCTTGTTGACTCACCTCCTGGTCAACCTCTCTCACTGCACCTGCCAGTATTTTGATCTTTACTCTAACCAAAGCCTGTTCCATTGTCTGTGTTAGAAGTGCCATAATTCAGCCATTAGTGTGCTTGTTCTTCATTTGATCTGTACTGTATATGAAGACGTATTAATTTCAAGCTTTCCTTCAGTACTCCATCACAGTTATCATGGTTTATCTGTCCACTAACATCTGCCATCATTTCAGACCCCGCTCCTCTTCTCCTGCCACCAGTTGTCCTCATTGTGTTCCTACCTTTGCCAGTCAGCTGGTCTCACACCTGCCCCCTGACATGGTGCTTATTACCCCATTATCCAAAGAGTCACATTTAACCTGTGTAAGAGCCTAGTAGTTATTTTTGACACTGTGCATTGGTGGTGTAGTGACGTGGCACGTCTGAACAGCTGGGTTAGGGAGGATGCAGGGGTATATTGATGATGTCACAGGAAGGTTTGAGGAAGTTTTGGCTGCCCTTATTGCAGTCAATGACGCCTGAACCACAACCAGTTTCTGTAACTAAAAATAGACTTCACATTCTAAATTATACTAAAACAGATATCATTTTCTTTTCAGTCTGATCTAACTGTAATAACAGAGCTGCAAACTGGGATTTAACTCCGCTGTTACCATGCATCTGCCACTTCTTAACCCACCTTTTTGTCAACAAGTATCTTTGGTAATCTAAAGGGCTTGGTCGGATCTGAACCAAGTCACACATATCAACACTCCTGTGTTCTGAGCTAAAATGACGTTGATGATGTCGATGTCGATGATGTTTTTGTCAATGGAGTCTGGTGGCTGTAAAGAGTGATATAATGGCAGTTTTTTTGTTAAATAAACGATCTTAGCCTTTCACAAAAGGTCCATCTCTGTATGCATCCTTTTCATTATGTTGTCAGACACTTAGAATACAAATCTGAAGCCATCAGTTGCACAAGTAAGTGCTCTTAGTGGGCGTAAAGTTACTTTGATGGGCACACTTGCCCTCAAGCATTACAGCCCTGGCTACTGGCTGAGGCGATCCACTGGACCAATTTTAAACCAGTTTGTACCTTTTAGTCATTTAGACACCAAAATGTATAGGTTTAAAAATACCATAGTTATCCCTTAAACTTGGTACAGCTAAGGGTACCTAGCTAACATGTTAACTAGAGCCAAAGTAATGTTATGTAAGCTAAAGCTAATGTTTTCATCAGTATAGCAATCACTTCTCTTATAAGTAACTAATTTTATTAATGAGCTGGCTTAATTTCTGTCTCACTGTCATGCAAGGAAGGCATTTTCAAATGATTTTTAATTACTAACACAGGCACACCGGGTGTTTCTCCTTGTCCAACCATGTTTTCATCATGATGTCTGTCAGGTTCACTAAAATCCCTGGATGCACTCAAGTCATCGAGGCAGAGCCAGAGAACAACACTGCCATCTAGTGGTGGAGGCCTGGACTGGAGGGCACATTTGTGTGTGGATCGCAGAAGAGCTAAACAAATATATTATTTTGACAAATTACAAACAACACATTTTTACAAATCATAGTGCATTTATTTAAATGGCAACTTACAAGTTACATGTAAGGAATTTTGTGTTTGTGGATAGCAGAACTCATTTGTAAATCGTGGAATATTTGTGGATCATGGTTTGTGCATTTACATTTAGTTTTGAGACATCTCTCTCCATGCTGTCCTGAGTGATCTAAGAACAGGTGTGAGTCCGCACAAAAACTTTATTTATGCTGCTTCTTTCAAAAACAAAGTTACAAACTGCTTGACAATAAAAACACATCATAAACACACTAAAGCCAGAACCTAAGATATGAACAAGATTTAAAAAAAACAAAAAATAAAAACAATAAATAGCATCGCTTAAAGGAATAGTTCACTCTAGAACGAAATTCAGTCATTATCGACTCACCCTCATGCTGATGAGAAGTCTGGTGTAGTTTAGTTTTTTGGTGTAGTAATTTTTAAGGAAAGCAATACAATAAGAGTGAGTTTTATGAAAAGATTTAAAGCAGGATACTGAATGTTTGACTGTATTACAGTGATCTTCCTCAGCAAGTGAAAATGCTCAGTCTTTCAAATTTTAGATCTTAATGAGGCAAAAGATTTTGGATTCCTTCCCTCCCACTCACAGCTGCTAGTAATTTTTTAGATATGAAGTTTGTTTTCAGTCTGTCGTTAATCATAAATGGTGCTCTATGTCTCTGTGTTTTAACAATCAACAGGGGTTTCAGAAATTGCTTAATAATGGGTCGACCGTAGAACAGAGATGATATGCAAATTACCTGATTTGATACAATCAAGACACTTGGGTGCTGATTCATTATTTATTGCGAATCTTGTGAAAATGTGTCAATTCTACAAGTATTGCACTCAGTGACGCGATTTATTGCAACTTTCATTTTCTTTATATGCTTGCTAAACTATGGGAACAAAATGAATCATACACTTCTAGAGACTGAATATAATGAGTCATATTTCCAAAAACAATGCACATCAAATGTCACTCAGTCTTTCTGAGTTTGTTTGCTTACAAGTGGTAAGCTGTTCCTTCTCATCAAGTGAGTGTGTCTGCTATAAGAATAATAAATCAAATAGAAAAAGATATTTACAGGATATGTGCTGCTCTCTTCTGGCTCCACCTAGTAGTGGCTGTAGTTTTAAACCCACTGTGAATTTTTGAGTTTGAGTTTTGACCCTTGATGTTGCTGTAGCTGCTCATTATGGTGGCCTGTTGAAGCAGCAGTGTAGCAGATTGAGGTAACAATATGAAGTGAGCAACTAATAGTTCATTTTCACAGAGCATTTCAAATACTGTATGTGCCTTTAAGTATTCACACACATGTTGCGAATACTAATGCTAATTTCCTTTTAATAGAAATTCTTACTATGTGGTAGCATCGAGCTAATGGATGCGCTAGCTATATAATAATAATAATCGATTCAAGAATCACAGAATCAGTTCAGGAATAGTAAAAAAAGAATGATGGTACTCAACGGATTTCTTTTTTTCCCCACCTGCAGTTGACAGTGTTGAGAAAAGTGCATTGTTAGGTTTTTGAGCCTTGGGCTGTCAGTGATGCCATTCACACCAAACGTATGATCCTCAAAAGACAACACCCGTGCTTCATCATATCTTGTGAGCTGCAGTAGACCTTAGAGTCTTCAACATGCCTTCAAGCAAACACTACTCCCGATGTCATGTGAGAAGTTTTCCACAGTGGCTTTCTTTTTGCTTCTTTTTCATAAAGTCACAAATGGTGACGCACTCAGACAACAGTTGGTATGCACACTTTCTCCCATTTCAGCCAAGGATCCCTGTAGCTCCTCAAGGCAATAGGCCACTTGTTGGCTTGTTGTATTGGTGCTCTTCTTACACAGGTAGTCTCTTTGGGGAAAGCCTTCTCTTGCAGTTTTACAGCTGTCCAGCAGTTGGTACACTAGTATGGGCAGGTTTGGTTATTAGAAATTAGTAATTCCTAATAGTAATTATTGGGAGTAATAATGAAAATTGTTAATATAAATGAATAATTGCAGGGCACCACCCTGGAACCACGGACCAATAACCAAATTGGAAACGGTTTCAAGGAATGATGTCCACTTAAAAATGTAAATATTTATAAAATGTTTAACATTTGAAGGCAAACAGTGAAGGAAGTGAATCCGCGCACAACCAGCTGTTACCACAACACATGCCCAAATATTCACAGACAACTACTCTGTACAGTGTAATAGTGCTTATCATTAGCAGTATTGATCAATAATCTATAATACTTTAATCAATAAACACCTATCACCTGACTACAGCTGTAGCAACTATAAGACTAAACACTACAGTAGGGTTGAGCGATATGTTAAAGTTTTCCAACCGGCCATCGTCAGCCCATCAATCGCTGATTGCTGATATATTCGCGCAGGTGTGCGCCGGCACTCGCAGGGGATGGGGAATACACCATCCTGCTGAGTATGCTACGCTTACACTGAGAGACGCTTGGTTGTTGTTGCTGTTTATATTCTTATCATTAGCCTATGTGATTGCTGTGTGATTTTTGTGGAACAAATCTATTCTGTTCTATAAATCTATAAATTTGCCTTTACCTTACCCTCTGACATCCGCAGTCTTTAATGTGAAAAGATAATTCCACTCAAACATTACAGGCCAAAAGGCTATACTTTTTAATAAATCAAAATAAATCTCCTTGAGATCTTTTTGAGCTTTAGGCTATTTTGCCAAGACAGCTTAAATATAAACGTGTAGGTTTATGCTACAGTTGTGGTTTGGTCTCCATTGTTCATACACTGAGAGATTCACTGAGTCTTACTCTTGGAGCCTACAGCGTTTTTTTCTCTCACCAGACAAGTGCCAGACAAACCCGTTTTCATGATGAAGTGCTGAAAAATATGGATATGAAATCTTGCACGTCACATTTTTCTAACAGTTTTTGAACTCGTGTATAGGTTGAATTTATTCCCAACTCTTCAGCATGAGTGGCGGAGCTGCACTGCTCGTTAACTTGCATACAGAGCCCTGCTTCCCAGGCGGTCTGCCGGCATTTCTATGCGCTGGTGAGTTCTGCTCCTCCTTGACTCCTTCCTAATCATGGTAAGAAAACGACAGATTTTGCCCGTTCCTATTTTTGCCACTTACAGATTAATCAAGAGTGAAATTTCAAGGAGACGCACCATTAATTTAGCAAAATAAAATGTCAAAAATAGACCAAAAATATCGGCTCCATCAAACCAACTGGTGATGGGTTGAGCATATCGACAATAGATGATATATTTGTCCAATTGCCCAACCCTACACTACAGTACATGCAAGCATCAAACAACAAACATGCGTGTGTGTAAGTGAGAGTCAGAGAGGGAGAAAGAAAAGGGAGAGAGGGGCTGATGTGAGCTTTTCAGTGACTGCTAGACTTGAACAGGACAATGGCTAAACAGCTCCAGCTGGAACAATGGCTAGGAGGCAAAGTTTACCCCAAACAGAAAAAAGAGCTAACACTCAGAGCCGACAAGGGGGTAGCTACCGTGGAGAGACACAATATTCGCTTTTCTATCACTCAGAGGCTGGTGGACGAACTTGTGCTCGATCACCTTCCTCTGGTCTTTGTTCCAGATAGAAATGTGGGTTACCGTGCGCTCATATGGTGCCACAGCTAACATGTCAGTCCAGACAGTGGTAACGCTCATATCAGCTTGTGACGAGCACAATCACAGGCAAGTAGCAATCAGAAATACTTTACAGTATTCAGCAGCAAATAAATCGGACACGATGGTCCACACAACTCACAATACATGCAGCTTTGAAGCTTACTACACACTAGGGATGGTAAGAATAACCAATTCGTATCAATACACGGACATATGCGGACGAGATGCGAGTGCATCTGTAGAGTAGCTGTAAATCGATACAATTTTGGAAAGAAATCGAGATTCATTGGTTATTAAATGTTTGCATCGGTAAAATCTATTTGATTATTAGATCCTTTATTCATTTGTTTAGAAATGAGACCGACCCAAATTTTTTTATATTTTGATAGTTTTATTCCTCTTAAATTGGACCAACTTTACGTTAATGTGCGGATGTATAGTGAACTGTGACCTGCTAATCGCCATTTGGGAACACTACGGGTTTTACAAGAGGGACTGGAAACTTGACTAGTCAAATGCAATTTGCATAATGTGCCATGCTTCTGTTAAGTAGACAGGCAGTACAACTGACCTTATTACACACCTGAAGCAACGACACAATGTGACCGTGGAGGCATCTGTAAGTAAACTGGCATCCCACCGCCTCGCCTTAGACTACAGGCTTTACTGGTGCGTGGAGGTTGCATTTGGTTTTACATGCAGGCCGTTCTATTGTTTGAACCATGTGATGAGGTCCCAACAATCTAACATCCCTCCCCTTAACTATAATTTTCCATTACTTGGTCACAGAATTGTCATTTGTCTGTATAATGTTGCAGCTGTTGTACCGTCCACATACAAGCATATTTAACACATTGATGATGACCATTTTTATCGTCTGTGACTCTGTATCATGTGACTAATGATGGTTTTCGAACGTTTTGAACAATAGTTGAGACTGCTAGTGTTCCCAGCAGTAGAAAATGTACACTCTGTGATGCTTGCACACAGGCATACTATGTTGCCAACCCTGAAAGCATCAGCAGTGTTTCCTTTATATTCTACCACCAGGTCACTGGACCAAGCCCCCAGGAAGAGCGCCAGGGTTTGAAGCCAGTTGTCTTAGTGGCCAAATTGTGTAATTAAATCATCTTGTGACACACTGCGGCCCAAAAAGACTTTTCCCCATAAGCTTAGATTGTGCTGTAAAATAGTGGATACATTTATTTTTTTGACAACCTTGTGGTGAACATCTTCCTTTGTGGTAATACTTCTCACTTTTCAGTACATATTTTGGTTCAGCTGCAGCCATGAGGCGCTTAAAGCCAACATCAGAGACCACTGTGAACGCTTGGTTGTCAGTAGCCCTTTCAACACAGAGACCCCGCATTATCGGCGCAGCGAAGGCTATCCATTTCTCCGCCTTTGTTTGATCACTCTGAACCAAGCAGCTCCGGTGCAAAGCTGCACCAGTGTGTCAATTCATACAGAACACCGGTGCTGCAGATCCAAAAGAGGTGTGACGGTACACATCATGACGTTGAGATCTGTGTGTTTTTTCAACGTGTTTCCCCCGGTGTCCACCTGTGAATCTAAACATGTACCCGCCAACTGTTTATAATCATATTGATGCAGATTATAATGTGTTGTGATTAAGATCCTGACTCACCATACATCCTGGAAAGTGACAAAGTTAAGTTTTTTGCTCTAAATTACATAATTACATAATCGCCATCAGTAAACAGGATGCTGTGTGACTCTATCACTCGCGGGGAGGGAGGCTGTTATCAGGGGGAAAGTTCACTGAAGTCTTGGTCGGGAAGGCTGACTATCATGGTGATATTTTTCGGGACAGTAACTACAACAACACAATAGTGGAAGGAGACAAACACTTGGTGAGTTAAAAGTTTTTAGTCCGGGTACAGACGCTGTTTTTCGGGCAGAAATGTGACGAAGAGTCGGTAGGACAGACAGGATTTCTCTTTTATTTGATAAGTGAAGAATCTGTTTAGCACTTCCGGCTTTCCCATTCACACAGACACCGGCTCGCCTCTGCTGCGGCTCTGATACTACTTCCAGAGGCATCCATTTTAGGCATCTGAAGCTTTCACACAGAGGACGATGCGGAGAATCGGCGCATGATTCCCGCACTGAAAGGGCAGTGTGAATGGGGCTACTGTCTCTGGTAACTTGTATTGAATAAAATCACAGTGACGGTCAGCCCTCCTGACCAAGACTTCAGTGAACTTTACCCCAGAAAACGGCATCCCTCCCCGTGAGTGAGAGTCAGACATGGTCCTCTATTTACTGATGGTGATTATGTAAATAAATAATTTAGAGCAAAAAACTTAACTTTGTCACTTTCCAGGATGCATGATGGGTCAGGATCTCAATCACAACACATTATAACTGCATCCATATGATTATAAACAGTCGGCCGATACATGTTTAGATTAGCGGCTTTAAGCTGGCGCTGCTTGGTTCAGTGTGAACAAACAAGGTGTGTGTAAAGGCGAGCCTTCATTGCGGCGATAATGCGGAGTCTCTGTGTGGAAAAAAAGGGCTATTGGTTTAAGACACACTCTCAAGCAGGTAGCCCAGTTGTAGTGGAAATGCAACCGAGTAGAGCCAGACTGGCAGATGTAATGGAGAAATGGCATGACATAACTTTAAACTCTATTAGCCTGTTAACACAACAGACTAATGTTATCACTTGTTATCACTGCAACAAAATTAATTATTCAAGCATTTTCAGTGGTGCAACTGGGAAACTGAGCATGCTTTTCATCATAGAATAGAATAGAATAGAATAGATATACTTTATTGATCCCAAGCTGGGAAATTAAGGTGTAGCAGCAGCATTACACACAGAGACGAATGACAACACAGTGAATAAAAAGAACAACCTAGACATATTAACATAGCAATATAAAAAATGTAAAATAAAAAGAACAACCTAGACATATTAACATCGCAATATAAAAAATAATATAAAAAATGTATATATATAAAAAATATGTATAAAAATGTATAAATGAGCAGTGTTGATGTATACATAAGCAGTATTAATTGTAGTGCAAAATAAAATAAAATAAAATAAAATACCAGAGTTTTAGCTGTTATTATACAGTGTGATGGCATGTGGCAGGAAAGATTTCCTGTATCTGTCCCTTCCACAGCGGAGCTGAAGCAGCCTGTGAGAGAAGGTACTCCGCTGTCTGTCTACTGTGTGATGGAGAGGGTGCTGATCATTGTCCATGATGGATAAAAGTTTCTTCAGCGTTCTTCTCTCCACCACGGTCTCAAAAGAGTCCAGCCTGAGACCAAGTACAGAGCCAGCCTTCTTGATGATTTTATCAAGTCTGTTAGTGTCGCTGGCTCTGATGCTGCTGCCCTAACACACAGCAGCAAAGAAAATTGCGCCGGCAACAACAGACTGGTAGAAGATCTCCAACATCTTGCTGCACACGTTGAAGGCTCTCAGCTTCCTCAGGAAATAGTCTGCTCATCCCCTTCTTGTACACAGCCTCGGTATTAGTTTTCCAGTCCAGTCTGTTGTAGGGCTGGGCGATAAATCGATTTTATCGATTAATTCGAATTTGTACTTTACGTCGATTTGTTTTAGTGAAAATCGATTTCCCCCCCGCTGGGCTCCCGTAGTTCAGAGCGCGCGTATCCCCAGCGCGCGGCACGCTTGATAAACAAACAACATGGCGGCGAGCAGGGAAGATCTCATCCCCAAGAAAGGAAATGTTTCTTCGGTCATTTGGAATTGGTTCGGGTTTGTGGTGTCGGACACGGAACAAACAGCACCTCGCTGCAAAGTTTGTTTAAAGGCTGTTGCTACCAAAGGAAGCAGTACGACCAATTTACTGCAGCACCTCAAACAGAGGCATGCTGCCGAGTGGGAGAGGTGTTGCTCCCTCCGGAAGGAACAAGACCGCGGCAGCCCAAGCACCGCCACCACAAAACAACCGACCGTCTTGGAAACATTTACAAACTGTATCCCATATGATAAGAAGGGTGCCCGGTGGAAAGCGGTCACGGACGCAGTCGCGATGTATATTGCAAAGGACATGGTGCCCATATACACCGTGGAAAAGCCGGGGTTTATTCACCTGCTGAAAGTTTTTGACCCCAGGTACGTGCTACCAAGCCGCAAATATTTTTCTGATGTTGCCTTGCCTCAGCTGTATAACAGTACACGCCAGAGGATCGCCACGGAGCTGGACGGGGTGTCGTTCTACTCCGCGACAACCGATCTGTGGTCCAGCAGAGTGATGCAGCCTTATCTAAGTTTAACGGTGCATTTCATAAGATATTTATTACAAGATATTTATTATAAGATATTTATTATAAGATATTTACATGATTCAGGGAATCAAAATAGTGACCAAATACTTTTGGATACCTCAGGCACCTTTTTACTATGCAAAACATGTTCAGGTAAATGTTTTGTTTGCACTTTATCAACCTAAAAAAGTCTTATAATTTTGTGTTACTTATTTATGTAAGTTATTTTGAGGGGGTATTTAGTCAGTTTGAAACAGATAAAGCTTACTGAAAGTTACATTGTCACTGTTTACAATGGCAGGTAAGGCTTGCCATCTCTTTTTGGCTTGTTCATGATTTCCTTTTAACCCCAGAAGGGAAAATCAAAATCAAATAAAATTAAAACTTGTTTTCAACAACTTCTCTGTCATCTGCAAATTGTTTTTAAGTGGAGGGGGGAAAAAATCGATTTAAATCGGAAATCGGATTTTTTGTAAAAAAATCGGAGATTTTTTTTTTAGGCCATATCGCCCAGCCCTAGTCTGTTGTCTATCACCACTCCCAGGTACTTGTAGTCGTCCACCTCTTCCACCACCTCCCCCCTGATCCGTAGTGGCTGTGAAGGCATCTTCTTCCTCCTGAAGTCAATCACCATCTCTCTGGTCTTGTTGACATTCAGCCTCAGGTGATTCTGTTCGGACCACTCAACAAAGTTGTCTACCAGTGTCCTGTACTCCCCCTCCTCTCCCTCTCTTACACACCCGACAACAGCTGAGTCGTCAGAAAACTTCTGCAGGTAACACGACTCAGAGTTGTACTGAAAGTCAGTGGTGTATAAGGTGAAGAGGAAGGGAGAAAGCACAGTTCCCTGTGGAGCTCCTGTATCACTGACCACCACATCAGACAGGACACTGCCCAGGCGGACAAACTGTGGCCTGCCTGTCAAGTAGTCAGTAATCCAGGAGATCCATGCGTCATCAACACCCATCACCTGCAGCTTCTCAACCAGTAGCAGAGGTTGAATGAAGGATACTCTATTTCCATTTTGTCCATGTAGTGAATGCCTGGCAGAGCTTCACTGGCCCCAAAGTCATTAAAGCTGGAGTGTGTAAGTTATTTCTGACGTCATTTGGTCAAAAATCAACAATAACCTTTCAGCATATTGTAATTCATAGTGTTATGACAGAACACTGGACTTCTGTGTCTCCTCTTGGCTCTGTATTCAGGCTTTAAAAAATCAGTGCCGTGACGGCAGTGTTCAGCCAATCACAGTTCATTTTACAGAGCAAGCTGTTTTGGGCGTTCCTATTGGTTGCTCGACCAAAGTCGATGCGCGTTCACCTTCCATCGGTGGTGAAGGTGCAACGGCGGACGTCCCGGCAGGAAAAGCCGCTATCCCGGCATTACCAACAAAAGTGTACACGGCTAAGCAAGCCAAAAAAAGTAAGACCGATGTAGAGAAACGAGAGTCTAAGAGGGAGAGTGACAATAGACGGAATAAATCGCGTGTAAACATTGGACAAGCATATCCGAGGTGGAGAGAGCTTAGCGATAGCATCGGGCTGAAGTTGGATTCTTAGCTTGTTGTTCTTCTCCTGGACAGGTGAGCCTCCAATGTCAGTTTTACGTAGCTGATAATCTAAATGTGTGGTAGTAATTGGCTGTGTAGTTGAAATGACCATGAATCTAATAAAGCAGGCGGTTTGTGGTCACAATTGACGAGTAATGTTGTGAGTTGATTAGCTTTATGCTAACCGTAGCCAAAGGCTCACGACAGCTACAAGCAAGTCAAAGTCAACGTCAAATGTATTGTCAATACCGTTATATATACACGACATACAGAGGACGTGTGTCGTGTAAATATGGATGTGACAGTTATTTTTTATTTTCAGGTTACAGTGAAAAGAAAGAAGTGTCTGAATAAAGTGGTTGTCTCCGATAGTCCGTGCATGTGGGGGTAATTGTTTACTGTAGCGTTATATGTTGTTTTATTATTCTTAGCATTCACTCATCTTTCCCGTGATATATAAGTGTAGCTGTTGTCATTAGATTATGCTGTATAAGTATCACGTCAGTATGACAAATATTGTGGCTTTATTAGTGCCAGACATGTAAGCTATGTCATGCTGAGACGTTAGCAAGAAATAATTGTTGTCAGTCTCATACGTTCAATTTGTTCACGAGAGAAAGGTAAAGTACTTTCTTACCTGTAATTTGGCCATGGCAAGTGTTTGACAGAAAAGTTCCGACGTGAATATTCCTAGCGCTACAGTCGCGCGTCCACGAGAATGGTGTGGAGCTACGGAGTCGAAACAGGGAGGGGAGGGGGGAGCGCAGTTGTTTCCATCCCAGTCTCATGCGTTTTTCACATATTCTATAGAGATAGACCGATATGGTTTTTTCAGGGCCGATACCGATTATTAGTAGTCAAGGAGGCCGATAACCGATATTTGGAGCCGATATTCATTTGCAGTAAAAGGGAAAATATTGGCCTTGATGCAGTTACATTATGTCTTAAGTCTTGAACAGCAATATCCTGCTCCTCTCTACAAGAAACTGTCAAAGACAGCTTCAGGACACACTTCACCTAACAATATGTCATTTTCTGCTGCTTGGGATCTCTCAATCAACACAAAAAAAAGGTAAAGTAAAATAACTTGGTAGTTAAACAGCCATTATTGCCCTACAGTTTTCTCTCAGACAGACGGTGCTTTGCTGTCAGTTTCTGCAGCTTCTCATGTGGCTCACACACACACACACACACACACACACACACACACACACACACACACACACACACACACACACTATTCTCTAGCCATCTCCTCAACGTGCTTCCCTGCAATAAAACTAACTGAATTTTACTCACACACACACACAAACACTTCTTACTTTGATCACTGACTATTTCCCTATCAATATTATGAGCAACCTTGTTTCAAGTGATTAAACCGTTAAAAACACTAAATAGCCTGCAGCATCTTCTCTTTAATAATCAGTGTTTATCACAGGAACAGACAGCTGCCGCTAACGTGTTGGGCCTCACAGTAACGTCAGTAGTCGTGAGTTGTAGAGTTTCGCTACAGTCTGTTGAGCGTCTAGAGCCAGAAGGAGAAAGCGGACCGGTGGGCCTACCGACGGGCTACGTTACTATCACAGACTATTTCCATATCGATATTATCAGCAACCTTGTTTCGAGTGATTAACAAGCACGTCTGGAGGGACTGCGAGCGGAGAGGAGAAAAAGTTTTGCCGAACGGAACCGGTGCTGTTCCTGGGGGCTCGGTTTCGAAGGTAAGTTAAGGCAGCAGACTCTCCCGAAATTGTAATAAACATCCCAGTCCTCTACACTCAACAACTACTAGTAACATGACTGTGAGCCCATTAACGTTATATAAACATAAGCGGCAGCTCTGCTCGCTCGCAGTCCCTCCAGACGTGCGTGTTAATCACTCGAAACAAGGTTGCTGATAATATCGATATGGAAATAGTCCGTGATAGTAGAAGTCTGTGTGAGTGAGAGAGTAAAAACCTAATGAACTCAATTCAGTCCAGTTTTATTGCAGGGAAGCACGTTGAGGTGAAGGCTGATTAGCATTAGCGTAACGTTAGCCACCGGTCCGCTTGGCTCTACACGCTCAGCAGACTGTAGCGAAACTCTACAACTCACGTGAGCACTGTGCATGCACAGCTTTCACTGCTGATTGGCTGTTACCTGTGCCGTGGCTCTGCGTGTAACCAGAGCGTGTAACCAATCAGATGGTGCTGTGGGTGGGACAATGCTGGAGACAGAGTAGTGACAGCAGACAGAGAGGCGCAGCTGCATCAGAGCCAAAATAACCCAGTTTTAAATTGATCTCTTATCGGCCGTCGGATTAAAAAAAAGGCCGATGCCGATATGCTTCAAAATGCCGAATATCGGTGCCGATAATCGGCCCGGCCGATAATCGGTCTATCCCTAATATTCTACAAACTCCAGCTTTAAGTGAGACACAGACTGGTGAATGCAGACCAGAGAGACCGCTGCAACAGAGCCAAAGTAGAGCATTTTAATAGTGATTTATTTTATCAGTAATTGGTAAAATGAAACGCCAATAACAATAATCGGCAAAATGATGAATAGCGGGGCTGACAATCGGCCAGGCCGATAATCGGTCGACCCCTAATCTCCATGTCCTTTTTGTTATGTTCTTATGAAGCCTGCCCAGTGAAACGAACAGAAATTGCTGTGTTGCTTTATCATGTTTCAAGCCTCGGAGGTGGAACACCGCAATGTAACAAGACCCTTGTTACTTTGTGGTAAACCTTGCACGGGTTGATGACGCTTGATCTGCCTCCCTTCGCTGGCGACGGTCAAAAGTTGGGGTGAGACAGCTGGGTGAGATGGCTAAAGGTTGCTGTCAGAGCGACAGTGGCAAACAAAAAAACAATCCTACAGCAAACACTGGGAGAGACTGAAAACCTTTTTCTGTTACTCTATAGAAAGCTCAAAATCCAGGGCACAAGCCCATTAGATCCCCTTTAGAAAGGCTGATGTAAGGTGTCTGTTCTACCTTTAAGTGCAAATGTTAAACACTTAGTATTTCCTGCCACAGACTCGCTGCCTTTTGAGTTGTTTGGGAGAGCACCACATCAAATCTACAATCATACAGACTCGGTGAGCGTGATGAGATGATGTAATGAAGAGCAGCCTCAAAGAATGAAAGCTGGACCTTGGGATTTGCTGAGTTGCACAGATGGTAGTTCTGTAGAGGGGAGGGCTGACTGAAGCCCACTGGCAGTAATCCAAGCATCACAGCACCCATGTAGAGTCACACTCAAGCTATAGGGGAATGCTGCGTTCATAACTAAATCAGTGATGGTTTTACGTTGCCCCAGTCCTCATTCCAGCTACTTGATTTTATTTTGTACCACCTGGAAATACTAATAGTATTTCCCCACACATAGACTTTACTTGGGTGGCCACCCAGTTATATTATGGCTGCCCAAGTATTTTTCCTTAATTTTTTTATCTGTCTGAAAGAAGGACGCCATCCATGATTGATTAACTAGTGGACACTCTCCACTCGCTCTACACCTTCTGTCTACTAACTCTGCAGAGAAACACAGAAAGATGTTCTCTGGTATTATATCCGTCCTGTAAACATACCGATTTGTGATGCGACCTCTCCTATTTAATGTAGCTGTAATTTTTTTGTGTTGTTTTGTACAAGCTTGTAAGCACTCACTGCTGTTGTGATCATCCCTTCATGACAACTGTACTGGGGTGCGGCTGCGCCGAGTGCAGTCACTAAACTTGATCTCTCTCTCATTTGTGGTGTTATACACCGATCAGGCATAACATTATGACCACCTGCCTAATATTGTTAAGGTTCCTCTTGTGCAGCTAAAACAGCTCTGAACTGTCAAGACATGGACTTAAGACCTCTGAGGGTGTCCTGTGGTGTCTGGCACCAGGGTGTTTTATAGTGGATCCTCTGGGTCCTGTATGTTGGGGGGTGGGGCCTCCATGGATCAGACCTGCTCCAGCACGTCTTACAGATGCTCGATCAGATTGGGATCTGGGGAATTTGGAGGCCCGGTCAACACCTTGGGCCCTTTATTGTGTTCCTCGAGCTGTTCCTGAGCAGCGTTTGCAATGTGTCAGGGCACATTGTCCTGCTGGGGGGCCACTGCCATCGGGTAGTGTTGTTGTGATGAGGGGGTGTACTTGGTCCACAACAGTGTTTGGATGGGTGGTGCGTGTCAAATGGCATTCACATGAATGCCAGCACCCAAGGTTTCCCAGTAGAACATCACATTGTGATGATATGATCAATGTTATTCACATCACCTGTCAGTGGTTTTAATGTTGTGGCTGATCGGTGTATATTGGACATACTGTATATACATCAAATATTGGATATCGGACACATAAGATGTTTTTCTGTGCAGTTAATTGGGTTTTTAAACATTTTGGGATTAAAAACCAGATTTATCTTCACTCTTGCCTTCCATAACGAGCCACGAAGGTGCAGAAATCCTAATGCACCATAACTCTTTCTTGACTGAATGGAGGAGAAATGTAACATTAATGTTACTTTTCTTCATGAATGTACAGAGGAATGGGAAAAGAAAAGACATTGCAGGATAACAAAAGTATCTGGTGAGTGTTTACTTTGCTCAGATCTTGCGGCTAATGTACAAGGTATTCTAGCTGTTTGGGGCAAATAAACCGCGGTCAAACTCACACGAGTTACATGAGGCAAAATTCACTAATCTTTATGTGTGAACACAGATGCAGTGATGTTGATAGATAGTGAGTCCCAGGGACCCACAGGTGGTCATTTGAGTGGGTCCCAGAGAAATTCAGTGGGTCCCCAATAAAATGTGTGAATTTTGACATTTTAAATAGTGTTTAACCTGTGCTTGATGTTATGTGGTTATAATCATGGTTTTATGTTAAATGTCTCTGAAAATGAATTCAATAAAAAACAAATGAATCCCAAATCTGAGTACAGTATTACAAAAACAGGATAAAACATAGAAGCTTACAAAAATGCACAGGGATAACATCTCAATCAGGAATTATATATAAAGGGAACCATAAATATACCTTTTATATTATATTAGAGGCTGTGTCCATCCCCCCTCTCTCTCATCCTGTTTCCTGTCATCTCTCAAACTGTCGTATCAAAATAAAGCCATGAAAGGCCAAACAAATACTTTGACCTGATGAGCGAAGCTGCAATTTGGGGGCACCAAATCCGCATCTTGCTCTTGGCCCCAAAATGTGTAGCTCCGGCCCTGTTCTGACAGTGCTGTCAGCAGGATGCATTTTAACTTTCTCTGACTGCAGAAATCTGATGTTTTCACATCACAGATGATGAACAAGGTGTTAAAACACAAGTCTGAGGCTGCATGTAAAACATACTGATGTAGGCTGATAAAGAAGTGTAGTATGTGTTCCTGTTATTGAACAGCAAAATTAGATTTGACTGATAAAATCTTGAGTCGGGTACAGCTCTATCACAGCATCCTGATATACACTTGTCAGCAAATTCAAATAAACTAAATAGTGGTTTATTTCTGTTGTTTCCACACAGCACGTCTCCTCAACGGTAAAGCATCATTTGTCATCATCGTTATGAAAGAATATAGAATCGTGTAGAGCTGATTATTCTTGGCAGTTAGTTTATTCACCAATACCAAGATCGTAGCTTTGATTGTGGAAATCTGTATGTCGAGGATTGGTCTTGTTGCAGCAGAAAGTATCATGTCACGATCATTGAGATATGCACATAGTGTGCAGATGGTCAGAAAGTTTTTTTTTTTTTTTCTGTCTTGATAGCGAGATTCTTTTTATAATTATAATTAGTTAACTGCGTTCTTGTGAATTTTAATGCATCAGACATGTACATAGCAACATCACTGCAGATAGCTTGTTCGTGTTAGCTAGCTTGGTCGCTTCCAGCTATGTGGGCTTGTTTAACTAGTTAGGCACTCTTCAGCTCCACCCTAATCCACCTCTTTGCCCAGTTTTTGATTAACCATTAAGTTATTTGGAGTCAGATAGTGCCAAGATGGCTCCCCAGGAACCTATGGGTGATGTAACAGTGGCTCTGTCTGCTATCTTTACAGTCATTGGTTGTGATGCTATCGCACTGGCAGAAATCGGACCACAGACAGACAAACATATACACATGGCAAAATACTCAAAAGTGCTTCTGTGGTATTACAGGACCACATTTTGCCATGCTGACACACGCACGCACGCACGCACGCACGCACGCACACACACACACACACACACAAACACACACACACACACACACAAACACACACACACACACACACACACACACACACACACACACCATCATCACCAACCAAGTGTGGACCTCTGTTTCTGGTCATTTTGAGAAAACTTAATTCTGTCTGTTAATTCTGTCAACCTATGGGTGACGTCACGGTGGCTCTGTCCACTTCTTTATAAAGTCATTGGCATGACCGTGACTATGTAGCAGGCTGAAACAAAAAAATTACAGGAAAGACAAAAAATATTTTAAATTACATCGTAGTTTAATAATTCCTTTTCAAACTTCTGTAGTGTTTTGATAGTATTATCTGTATGTCTTTGATAAACTTATTTCCTTTTATCAAAATTGATATCTGAGATTCCCCTGGAGCTCTACCACCAGTGGTACTTGTATCACAGTTTGAGAATAGTGGCACCATAACACTGCTCTTCATAACTAAAAGGATTTTGGTAATATGATTACACTAAAGTTAATATGTCCAAAAAACTCGTTATCATCTGACCTTGTTGACTTGGTTGACAAAGTCTCATATGACCTAAATATCGAATGAAAGAAGGATAAGGATATGCTGACGAGGGCTCTTGTGTGGCTGTATCCCTTGGAGCAGCTTTATAAACCAGCCTTGAACTGCTTTGTCTTTCTGGACACTTTATTAAGTAAATCCACAACAATAAATCCCATGCTGAATGCCGTCTCTCACAATTTATCAATTTTTGAGTGTTAAAAACAGAATTTTGTTGTCAAGCTCAAGTTAACTAATATGTTCAGGTCATCATTCACTAAAAGCATGAGCACTTTCAATAAACGTGCTATGAAGCACATACACAGGCAAAACAGGAACAGTTACATGGTTTGCTCATCCACATGATTCTGAGTCTTCTTTTACTGTACACAGTCCCACAAAGACTCCTCTTGGTGAGGAGGCGTAACGACAGTAATAATGCACAGTATAAACATACACATCAAGCGCTTCTGTGTTTGTGAGCACAACATATGTGGGTTTGCTAACCATCTTGTTTTAAAAAAAAAAAAAAAACATAGTTACTGTGACTGAAAAATAACTTATTCATAAAATTGTTAACCTTGATGGACAGGAAGTGAACAATGATTGAACATAAGGATGGAAAAAAAACAGGAGAACTCAAGAAGGGCCAGATGAGAAAAGGGAAGGCCCATGGAGTTGGAAGTGGGTTCACTGGTCATGAGGCTTGGGCCGATATTATATGTTATCAAATATCGCAGTATTTGCCATCATATCTTTTATTTTACAACATTGAATATCAAACAGCTGTTACGACATCTTCTTTTTTTTTTAAGAGAAAATTCAGGTGGGGAAAATGCAGGCAGAGAACCTGCGTTGACATTTGTTGACCACGAGGTGGGCAGATATTACCGCAGGGTAATTGGCTTGATGTCGCAGCATGCATGCAGTGCTCTAATATACAGACATGGACGACTTGTATGGCATCTGGTCTTCAAAGAAGAAGGCCAGCTTGCCAATTTGGCAATATTATATGAAATGGTGAGCCAAAGGATTTGAATGAGGCTACATGTAATCTAAGCAGGTGTTCACTAAACATGTTATTTTTTCCTAACTGCATGTTCAGTTGACAACATCAGCCCATTAGCACCAGCTAGTGGTGGAGCTGTTGCAGCGGATTGTGAGCCGTAGTTTCCCCACTGGTTAACCCGCCAATGACTGGTTGTCACAGCTGCAGTGTCTTTGTGCTCAGTAGGTGAAGCAGACAGGCTGGGTGGCAGAGCAGCGGCAAGGCAGTACGGTGGTAGTGGACAGCCGGCCTGCTTGCTCCACCTAACGAGCCTCGAGACATTCTTACAGCGAAAGGTGCATCCGGAGAATGAGTGAAGAGGCTGGTGCGTCAGAGTGTTACACATCGCCAAAACAGATTTTACTGGAGTTTGTGTGAGTTAACAGTTTGAGTGAGGCATAGAGAATGCAACCAACCAATCAGAGGCAGAGTAGGGCAAGTCTTATGAGGAGGAGTCTGTCTTCTTGAGCAGTATGACTGCACCCTCTGCTGTTCAAACAGAACAGTACAATGACAAGGAGCAATAGTGGAATACATTTATACTGATTTCCCTTGTTGGATCCATGAACTTTCTGAACAAAATAGCCAAATGATAGGTTGGTAGATATCGTCACAGTTCCCAAAACGGTATCACAGCATTTTTTTATTGCAATATTGCGAAATTAGGTATAATGTCACAAATCTAACATAATTTGAATATCTATACAGTATATGCTAATGTATCTAACATAAAAAGCTAAATGAAACCATTTGTTTTAATGGCTACGATTAACTTTCATCATCACCATTATTATTATTATTATTATTATTATTATTATTATTATTATTATTATTATTGTTGTTGTTGTTGTTGTTGTTGTTGTTGTTATTGTTATAATTAATAATCATTATTTTTGTTGTTGTAATTAACATTATTCTGAGAACAAATCAGTGCTCCATTAGCCTATTGTCCTACTGGCGTGATGGCCGCAGTTTTGCTTTAAAATGTTATGATGATAACAATGATGCAGATTTTATCATAGCCTAAAAATTACATTGTTCATTCAGGGCTCAAAACAAAAGGTGATTGACAGGATGATTGAACAAGCTCCAGCCATCGGACGTGTTCTGACAGGCGCGTCGATCCACTTTCCTGGCAAGACGCTAATGTTCAGGAAGCAATAAGTAAAGCACTGTCACCTGAGGCAGAATTAACAGACATTTTATCAGGAGAAGACTATGTCACTGTGTCTATACTTACAAATGCTGCAGTTATTGCACAGCATGATATTAGAGGAGTCAGAGGAAGACGTCGCTGAGCCGGACTGCAAATATAACTCTGACTCAATCCAGGAATTGATGAGAGATGCAACTTTCCTCAATCCAGGATTTTGTGGGCAACACAAATTGTCTGATTTGCTTGCAGAAACAAAAGCCAGTCTTCAGGAGGAGATGGTAAGGCTGGACAGATAATTTTGTCTATAGCAATGGTTTCGCAGGACAATATGGTGATATGACATATTTGATATTGACCAAGCCTACTGGTCATATTATGTCACATTAGAAGGATTGTACATTGTATCGTATTGTGACTGTGCCTACTGGTTACGTTCATCACATCATGAAAACCGGAGCTGGTGCATTCAACTCTGTGTCTCATTTGATACCTTTCAAATCTGAATGATTGTACATTTGTTCACTGAAAGTCAACATTTGGCTACTTGTATTCAAAGTAATATCAAAGTGTGAATTCCATTTAAAGAGTAATGCAAGGAACTATAGGATTCCCCTGGCAGCACAGTGAATCAGTGGAATGCACTGTTACATCAAAGCAAGAAAGTGCTGGGTTTGAATCCTGGCTGTTGCAGGGCCTTTCTGTGTGGAGTTTGTGTGTTCTCCCTGTGCTTGTGTGGTTTTCCTCTGGGTGCTGTTTTATTTTAAGAGATCATTTACTGATGCACAGTCAGGGAGTGTACATCAGTGCTTTCATGAATATCCTGAATTAAATTGGACTAAGGATGTTTGCTGTGTCTCTCTCCAGATACAAGCCCTTCTTCCCGTTCCAAGTGCAGGCTCCGTTGGGTTCAGCTTGTGATTTGGACCTGTCAGTCCAGGACAGCAGGCTAGTGGAAGGCCGACTCAAAGTCACCCTCATTGAATGTAGCAGGTGAGACTCTTTCTGTAATTACCCAAACACAAAGCAACATTATGCAACCATTTTATGTTAAAATAACTGCTTGTAATAGGAAGAGTGGTGGCTCTGGCACCTCTCAAAGGTCTTTCCCGGTTGTTATAGGAGAATTCTCCTTATACCCTGCTCCCCTTTCATGTGGTGTTCCCCAGGGTTGAATTTTTGGTCTGTTAACTTTTTTATACTGTACATGCTTCCTTTAGGCCAGATAATCCTATGTTATAACATTAATTTACATTGTTACAAATGCAGAATTAATCAGATTCGACCCCGCATAGCATGACTCGCTTTGGACAAATGCGTCTGCTAAATGCCCTAAATGTAAATGTATATGTAAATTGTTATTTGAAGGACAAATGCTAGGTGTCACAAAATTTCCACCAGCTCAATGAAGTGAAATCTGAGGTAATATTTGGTTCCCAAAACGTCACTGAGGAAAAATCTTGGTGCCCTATCCTCCAGTGTCAGGCATTTGCCCCGCTATTTGGGAGTGATCATTGACTCTGACCTTTATTTGTTTGTTTTGGAAATGCGCTGTAAAAAATACCACACTTCAGTGATGAACAGCATACAAAAGATAGAAATTCAGTTTGTTACAAAGTTTGGTTTCTCAAACCTATCCCAAGTAAATCAATAAATAATCTCTGGAAATGTTATCAGCTCAGTTCAGTTCACCCCCCACGAGTTAACCTGCTTCTTAAACAAATCAATAAACTGTCTGGAAGCACAGTGGCAGGCTATCAGTAAGCTAGATGTGTCGTCTTTGAAGTGTTTTGAAGCATTCTTTTTTTTCCCTTTGGACGCGTGTTGGAAAGCTCATTTCAATCGATTTGTGATTTACAATTAAAATCATGAAACCCCTAGTCAGTGCCTGAAAGTGCCTTAACCTAAAATTTGTACTGCACCTTTAATGTTACATGCCCGACCAAGTGGGAATCTGAGCACAACATAAAAGTGAAGTAGTGGACAGCTACCAGGACTAGGCTGGTGCGACGCGGGTTGGTGCAGCGGTGTGGGAGTGTCACTCCATGGTCTGTGTTGGGGACCCCTGCTGATCAGTTTGCTGAAAGACGAAGCTGCTATGTTGTTATGCTACTGGCATGCCGGTCCTACTTGTGATTGTTTGTCCTCATCAACAGATTAAAAATAACAGTAAACAACCAGGATGAGGCAGATTATAACTGTGTTTTAAACTGGGGTACAAGACCAAACTGAAGTGAAAATGAAACTTACCGCTACACAGAGAAATGTCCGTTGTGTTCCCTCTGTAGTATTTATCCATGCTAAATAACATGCCCCGCTACTGACCCATTCTACTCTGTGTATGATCTCCGGTCATGCCTCTGCCACAGTAGGTTAAGCATGCTGGTTACTAGTTGCTACTACGACTAGTAACTTTTTGTCCCCACCCAAACGTAATATACAGATGTCTCTCATTGCAGATGACACCATTACCGCAGCGTTAAAGGTGCAACGACGCGGCAGAAAAGGAGGGAGGACGTTTATTTTATCCAGCTGATTTAGCATTAGCTGCAGTGCGCACCAACAACCACCAGGTGGCCCATGTGAGCAGTCCAGACTACAGTGAACACATCAGGGCCCTGAGTTTCTCTCTCCTCCCTCTCGAACCAGAGACACTGTTTTATTCCCTCATTGACTTAGCCTGTATCTACGGAGCCCCTTTAGGGTCACATGGTAAAAAAAAAAACTGGATGTGGGAATCTGTGCAAATGGATTTGTAAACCGTGCTCGTGGATTCACAATCCATGTGCACGGATTTTGCCCTCTTCTCATTGCTCAGCACAGCGATAGTGATATTGAGATATTGATAATGATCAATAAACAATAAAGATGATGACAACATCTGGGAGTAGGAGGGAGTCATGCTATGTGGGGTCGAGGTGACGTCTGAACAAGTGAGTCTTGAGTCTTTTGCGGAAGATGGCGAGTGATTCTGCTGTCCTGACATTGGTTTAAAGTTCGTTCCACCACTGAGGCGCCAGAACAGAGAAGAGTCGTGACTTCGCTGAGCGGCCTTTGTTTGCTCTCAGCAATGGCGGTACCAGCCGACCAGCTGATGTTTCACCTCTCATCCAAGAAGCTTCTTCAGTTCTAACTAACTGGAGGGGAGTTGCAGGCTTTTAAACTCTGTTTGGGAGTGTCCTCATAGTCGTTAAGGAAAGGTGTGAGCTCTTAGTTTCAGAGTCATCCGGGCCACTTGTGGGTCGTTGACCCAACCTGCCATCATGTGGCTTGCTAGAGCTAGGTGAGCCCAGGTGTGAATGGTTGTTAAGCTGTCTGGGGAGGGAACTCAGTACTGTATTGTAGGTGGGTGATAAGTAATGTTGTAGGCCACCTCCTCTGTTCAAAGACAGTTGTTCCAGTTTGACAGATGGATTCCTTTACTCCTCTTTCAAACCATCTGTCTTCTCTGGCCAAGATGTTTACATTGTTGTCCTCAAAGGAATGATGTTTCTCCTTCAGATGTAAGTGGACAGCAGAGTCTTGACCTGAGGAGTTGGCCTTCCTGTGTTGTGCCATTCGTTTTTGGAGAGGTTTGTTTTGTCTCCCCAGTGTACAAATATGTGCATTCCTTCCTGCATTGAACAGCATAAACTACATTACTCTGTTTATGCCTGGGTGTTTTGTCCTTAGGATGGACAAGTTTCTGTGTCAGCATGTTGGTAGGTTTGAAGTGAACCAGGATATGATGTTTATTGAGGCAGAAACTTGTCAACACTGCTTCCCTGATGTGCTTCTGTTCCTTTTCCTTCCCCTCTGACTTAGTGTCTCAGCCCGATGGTTTAGGGTTCTGATGACCCCCAGCTTGTGTTCCAGTGGGTGATGAGAGTCGAACAGCAAGTATTGATCTGTGTGTGTAGGTTCACCTCAATGTTGAGGCTTCTGTCTTCTTCAATGTGTACTGCACAGTCCAAGAAGGGCAGACTGTCTCCTCTGACATCTTCCCGTGTGAACTTGATGTTATTGTCCACAGCATTTATATGTTCTATGAAGGCTTCCACTTCCATTGCTCTGATTTTGACCCATGTGTTGTCCACATGCCTGAACCAGTGGCTTGGAGCAGTTCCTGTGAAGGCGACCAAGGCTCTGCCCTCAACTTTTTCAATGTAAAGGGTGGCCACTATTGGGGACACCGGTGAGCCCATGGCACAGCCGTGCTTCTGTCTGTAGAAACCTTTACTGTACTGGAAGTACAGGCACAGTAGTAAGGCACAAATGTGGTCGGGGGTGAAGTTGGTTCTGCTGGACAGAGTGCTGTCTCTCCTTTCACAGACAAACAACACTTCCTCTAGGTCCACCGCTGGCCTGTTTAAATTTTAATTGGCCAAAGACTAAACAATTAGCCCAGGCCTTGATAGAGAGGCCTGTCCCTCATTGCCTTGGAGAGACAGACAAGTTATTCTTTGCTTTGCTTTCAGTGTGTGTATGTGTGCATGTTGAACCATGCTTAGATGTGGTTGGGTGTGTTTGATAGACCACAGGATTATCAGATCAGGCTCTTAATAATTAATGTCCTGCCCATTATAATCACAAGGTCCTTTCCCTACTGTCTTTCTTCACCTTATTCTAGAAGGTTTATGTAAATCACTCAAGTTACAACACCAATTCCAAAAAAATTATCATATCATGATTATTGTGACCAAAATTATCACGGTTATCAATGTTATCCTGATGTTGTTAAAATGTGCTGGAAAATGTGATACACACTGAAATCATTTCACCAAATTTTGTATTTAACACAAATAAAGTAAGCAGCAGCACTATGCACTTGTTGCATAAACATTAAAATATGCAACAACAACAACATGAAAACCATATTAAATGTGAACTTTGTGCACATTGCAGATAGGA